>NC_090741.1:133450254-133457754 GCF_036898095.1 Palaemon carinicauda | reverse complement strand
TTACATAGGATTTCCTTTCGTGCTTAGTATTATTTGGCGAAGTATTCGCCATTCTGGCCTACGCTAGGCCATGTAGCCTAGTCGTTTGGTCCTAGTACTTCATGCATGATTTTGGTTTTTCCGAGTGTAATTAAAATTTTATTGAAGCTTTAGGCTATATTTTATACATTTTAGACTGTGTGGAATATTTCCAAGATTGTATACGTGTGAGTTTCGGTGAATTAGGTAATCGATTCTCTTGGTGCCTAGGCTAATTGCTTATGGAGCCTTAGTATACTTTATCATACTCCCCGGTTGCTTTCTTTTCTTCGGAGAAGGTATGCAATCCCTTTCCCTCTGTTTAAGCCTTGGGCTTATCCCTAAGTGTTTTTTTCCGAATTTATTTTCGATAAAACTATACTAGGGTGTTACTGTACCTTCATGATCCTGTGGCTATGGTTCAAGAGGGACAGAACAACAGAGTTTTTAGTCTGAGTCCGTGTTGTCTGGCTTGGGGCAGAGTTCCCCTTGCTGACCTAACACTTACAAAGGGAGCTTAGCTCCCTTAGGTCACTACCGAAGGTTTCTGTAAGTTATGATTCCTTCTTTTGTGATCGACCAGACTAAGTCCTGTTGCTGTTCTCGGGGGAGGATAAGTTCTTCCCTTGGGAATAGCAACGCCTTCCTTGCTTTGGTGCTCTGGAAGCTGGCAAGTATTGCTGGCCCTTTCCCTTAGATCTCCCTTAGGCTAAGATAAGTTTCTTGGCTGCGGGTGATCTGTCACTAAAGCAAGGTTGGCAGGACCCTCTTGTCCCTTCCCCCTCTATCTCCGTAATGGCCTAGCCATTACTGTACTGTACCTTGCCGGCCGGCAGAGCTGGCCGGCAGGGGTATTACTGTACTGTACGTCGTTCTACTTCTGGACCTAGTATAGGTTGGGATGTGGAATTGACTCAGCCCATTGCCGGCCGGCAGAGATGCTGGCCGGCAAGGGTCTTATGTTTTCGAGTGCTGCCCGGACCTCTCTTGGTCCCTCATCCATGCCTGCCGGCAGAGCCGGACGGCATTGGTCAAGGAAGCCTGAATTAAGTTTCTCCCCTTCCTTATATGCACTCTTTCGGTTGCCGGGCTTGGGGGGGTTGTGTACACTCTTATCCCGGCATCCATTCTATTTTCTTCTAGTGCTGTACCTGTCCCGGCTGCCGGCCTATGAGGCCGGCTGCCGGCCTATGAGGCCGGCAGCCGGGCAGGTGTAGTCTTCTGGTTCTTTTGCTGCCGGCTGGCATCGGTCTTGTACCTTTGCCGGCCGGCTTATGTCAGTCCTTGTCTGCCGGTCACCAAGAGTGTGGCCGGCAGCTGGGTACTACCTTGTGTAGTTGCTGGCCGGCAGTCATTGCCGGCCAACACTGGCTGTTACCGGCCGGCAGCTGCTGCCGACCGGCACAGGCATTTGAACCAGAGTGCTGCCGCCCTATAGCTGTTAAGTAGTATACTTTAAAGCTAGTTGTGGTGTGTGCCAGCCGGCAAAGGCAGGCCGCACACATCCTCCTATACTGTACTAGTATTCTTCTGTATAGCATATACAGTAAGAAGAAAACTATAGTAAAGGTTTAGGTACAGCACTGTATCTTCTAACACTATTGTGTTTTCTTGCACAGCCCTTTGCTGTTGCCCTCAGATAGGAAGAAGAGTTCTTCCCTGTCTATTATCCAGGATTTTAAAATCATTGCCTAGGTGTGAGCTCCACCTGTTTCCTCTGGAAACCTTGCATTGGTTACTCTAGAAGAGATAAACCATTTTGATTTTATTATCTGGAAGGCTGCAACAATGGGTTGTGAGGGAAACACAAGTGTGTGTCTTTCCTTTATGAATTGTTATGCTATACTATGCATATCCAGTGATACATAGTTCACTTGATACTCATGGAAATTCCTTCTCTTTACAGGAGGACCCTCCGAAGTGCGGAAATGTTTTCTGCAATGTCCGCAGCAAGAACCTCTGTGGACATGAGTGTTGTAGGAGACACGCAGCATGCGCTGTCTCCAAGGATGATCTCCAGTATTGGGACCCTCAGTTATGTACTGTATGCACTAACCTGATTACTGAGGCTTTTGATTCCCCTAGAACGGCAGAATCAAGGGATATAGCAAGGGAAAAGCTTCGTACTTGGGTAAGGGGCTTCAAGAAGAACACCTCTGGCCCTTATCTTCCAAGTGAGAAGATGAGGGCGTATCTTTTTCCCCAGGCATCAGCTGAGGCAGTGATTCCCCAGCCTCAAGAGGAGATCCCTCAAGATCAAGTCCAGGTGGACGTGGAAGTCGCAGTCGCGATGCAAGACATCCAGTTGGATGATAGGATGTCTGACCTGGACGAACGTTTGGAAGAAGACCTCCTGGCAGAAGGTCAGGATCAAGTTCGAACCCCGGATGTCGCAGAGGATGAGGTCGACGAGGTGTCGGCTACTCCGGTTCAGATGCCGGAGCCTATCCCCTCAACATCGGCTGGTCTCCCAGTAGAACTGGGACAGGCCCTCTCTTCGATTGTTGGAATGATCCAACAAATGCAGAAGGAGAATCAGGAGAAGGTGGCTGCAATGGAACTGCGCATGCAGTCCCTGGCAGAATCACATGGGCCCCAGAAAAGGCTCAATGTGAAAGACCTTCCCATATGCTCAGATGCTAACCCATGGAGGTATGCTGAGCACATGCCGATGACGACTGGAAAGATCGTCATCTCGGATAAGCTGGGTTCAGTTCCCCTAGAAGAGGTAGAATTCTGGCCCAGCAAGGCATCATATCCGGACTGCTATGTCCGGCTGAGAAAAGAACCAGCTTCAAGGGAGGAGACAGAGCCGAAGGAGGTCATTATTATGGACCACGCTAAGGCTCAAGCCCTACTTTCATCCTCGATGAAAGAGAGGGGCTTCTCTAATTCGAAGGTAGCTGCATTGAGCAAGAAGCTCCCTTCTTTTGTGTCCTCTCCTGATAGAGCCTTCCCCTTTTTACAGAAAGGGTTTGCGGCTGTCCTAAAGGCAGTCGAGGCCGGCAAGCCTTGCCCCTCCCTGGAGGAGTGTAAACCCTTGTCGCTGGCTCTGCCTATGAACCACAAAGACTGGAAGGATGTCCATCTGACATTCTCAGTGGAAAAGTTGGAGGCTGATATTGCCGGACGGCAATTCGGCGAGGACCTCCCCAAGCTGTCCGAATCTATTTTACGAAGAGAGTTCGAGACAAAAGAAAGACCGGCTGCCTCAATGTCTCATCAGACTACTCTTGAGACGATGGCAAGTGACCCTAAGGTCCATGAAATGTTCATGGTAGTGGCTAAGTCTCACCTAGCCAGAGTGACGAAGGACCTTTATGGCTTCGTCAAAGCAAGGAGAGCTTGCAGGGAGTTCGTGTTCACCGGGGCTTCGGTGAGACACGAGCCAAGGAAGTTAATCTCCTCCAACATTTGGGGAAAAGACCTTTTCCCTACCGATGTGGTCAAAGAGGTTGTTGATAAGGCCGCCGTGAAGAATAGAAACCTTCTCCAGAAGTGGGGCCTGGCTATCAAAAGAAAATCTTCCCCGGATGAGGGTCCTCAACCAAAGAGGAAGAATATGAGGACTAGGCTACCGTCTCGGCCAGCCAAGCCTTATAGAAAGCAACAGCAACTGCAATTGCCTTTGCCTCCAGTGCCCCAGATGGTGGCTCAAACCCCGACTACTTTTCAGTGGGTACCCCAGGCTGTGCCAGGTCAGTCAACTACATTCACCCCAACGTTCGAAGGACAGTCTTCTTCCTTTCGTGCAAAACCTAGAGGAGCAGCCAGAGGCTCGTCTAGGCGCCCCTCAAGGGGAAGGGGATTCAGAGGTGGTCGTGGTCAGGGAGGCAAGACCTCAGGACGGCAGTCCAAGTGAAACGATACCGGTAGGAGGGAGACTGATGAAATTTTGGGATCGCTGGACCTTCGATCCCTGGGCCCAAAGCCTACTCAAGAATGGACTGGGTTGGAGCTGGTACAGCACTCTACCCCCGTGCCTTCGGTTTTTCCAACACTCCACCCCCGTTTTGGAGGAGTACGTTCAAGAACTGTTGGAGAAAAAGGTGATCCGAAAGGGGAAGTCCATCAAATTCCAAGGGAGGCTGTTTTGTGTTCCCAAGAAAGACTCGGAAAAGCTCAGAGTCATTCTGGACTTGTCGCCACTCAACAAGTTCATAGTGAATTGCAAATTCAAGATGCTAACACTGCAACACATAAGGACCTTACTGCCCAAGAGGGCATACTCAGTCTCTATAGACTTGTCAGACGCCTATTGGCACATTCCAATCAGCCGTCGACTCTCCCCCTACCTAGGGTTCAGGCTACAACGGAGACTGTACGCCTTCAGAGCCATGCCATTCGGGCTAAACATAGCCCCAAGGATTTTCACGAAGCTTGCGAGCGCAGCTCTCAAACAATTACGCCTAAAGGGAATTCAGGTAGTAGCCTACCTGGACGACTGGCTGGTGTGGGCAGCATCCGAGACCGAATGCTTGCAAGCTTCCAGTCAGGTGATCCAGTTCCTAGAGTACCTAGGCTTCAAGATCAACAGAAAAAAGTCTCGACTCTCTCCATCCCAAAAGTTCCAGTGGCTGGGAATCCACTGGGACCTTTTGTCACACAGTTTCTCCATCCCGACGAAGAAAAGGAAGGAGATAGCGGGCTCTGTCAAGAGACTTCTAGATTCCGAAAGGATATCAAGACGCGAACAGGAGAGGGTACTAGGCTCTCTCCAGTTTGCTTCAGTGACAGACCCAGTGCTAAGAGCACAGCTAAAGGATGCAACCGGAGTTTGGAGAAGGTATGCATCAAACGCACGAAGAGACCTGAGAAGACCAGTGCCGCCTCGGCTACGTACTCTTCTCAGACCTTGGTCCCAAGCCAGACATCTAAAGAAGTCGGTTCTTCTTCAGCCACCTCCCCCGTCGATGACGATTCACTCAGACGCCTCAAAGGAGGGATGGGGAGGTCACTCTCATCAGAAAAAAGTCCAGGGGACTTGGTCCAAGCTATTCAGGACCTTTCATATAAACTTTCTAGAAGCTATGGCAGTGCTCCTTACCTTAAAGAAAGTCTCCCCGCGTCACTCGATCCACATAAGATTGGTGACGGACAGCGAGGTGGTTGTGAGATGCTTGAATCGACAAGGGTCGAGGTCACCACCTCTCAACCAAGAGATGTTAGCCATTTTCCGATTGGCGGAAAAGAAGAAGTGGTACCTGTCGGCAGTTCACCTTCAAGGAGTCCGCAATGTGACAGCGGACGCTCTATCCAGGTTCACACCGATAGAGTCGGAATGGTCCTTAGACGCAGGATCATTTTCCTTCATTCTGAATCAAGTCCCAGAACTGCAAATAGACCTCTTTGCGACGAAAGACAACAAGAAGTTGCCCCTGTACGTGTCCCCGTACGAGGACCCCTTAGCGGAAGCAGTGGACGCAATGTCCCTCGACTGGAACAGATGGTCCAGGATTTATCTGTTCCCTCCTCACAACCTTCTGTTGAGGGTCCTCAACAAACTGAGATCCTTCAAGGGGGTAGCGGCAATAGTGGCCCACAAGTGGCCGAACAGTATGTGGTTCCCCTTGGCGTTGGAACTACAGATGAAGTTCGTGCCGCTACCACATCCAGTTCTGACCCAGCGAGTCCAGAAGTCGACTGTCTGCGCTTCATTACAGAAAACCCGGACCCTGCAGCTCATGATTTTCTCGCCCTTGCGGTGAGAAAGCGTTTCGGGATTTCGAAAGCCAGCATAGACTTCCTAGAGGAATATAAGTGCAAATCGACTAGAAGGCAATATGAGTCATCTTGGAGAAAATGGGTGGCCTTTGTAAAGGCAAAGAATCCGCAGGAGATCTCAACAGACTTCTGCTTATCTTTCTTCATCCACCTCCATGGCCAAGGGTTGGCAGCTAACACGATTTCAGTGTGTAAATCTGCTTTGATGAGACCCATTTTATTTGCCTTCCAGATCGACCTAGGTAACGAGATCTTTAATAAAGTTCCAAAAGCCTGTGCTAGGCTCAGACCTTAAGCACCTCCAAAGCCCATCTCATGGTCTTTAGACAAAGTTCTTCATTTCGCCTCCCTGTTGAGCAATGAAGAATGTGCGTTAAAGGATTTGACGCAAAAAGTTATTTTCCTATTTGCACTCGCGTCCGGGGCCAGGGTTAGTGAGATCGTAGCCCTCTCGAGAGAGGCAGGTCGTGTTCAGTTCCTGGATGGGGGGGAGCTGAACCTGTTTCCGGATCCTACGTTCCTTGCCAAGAATGAGTTACCCACCAACAGGTGGGGTCCCTGGTGAATCTGCTCTCTGAAAGAAGATGCATCTCTATGTCCAGTAGAATGCCTAAAGGTCTATCTTCGTAGAACTTCAGACTTCAAGGGTGGTCAACTATTCAGGGGAGAAACATCAGGCTCAAATTTATCTCTGAATCAACTCAGAGCGAAAATCACATATTTTATTCGCAGAGCGGATCCTGACAGTACACCCGCAGGTCACGATCCGAGGAAAGTTGCCTCATCCCTAAATTTCTTTAATTGTATGGATTTTGAACATCTCCGTTCATACACGGGCTGGAAGTCTTCCAGGGTGTTCTTTCGCCACTATGCGAAGCAAGTAGAGGAACTTAAGAGATCTGTGGTAGCAGTGGGTCGTGTAGTTAACCCTACTGTTTAACTCTGCGAGGAACAGTGGTCTTAATTGGGACGATTAAGTCCAGGGTGAGTGTGTAGGTACATACTGTACTACAAACTAAATGAGGGCACCAAGTGCCCATATAGACTGTTCCTTCTTTCAAAGGTGAACCTAGCATAAGTTCAGACATGTGTGCCAAGCGTTTCTAACGCTAATGTGATTGATTTGTAATACAGACCTTTATGACTTGATACCTTGGTATCTTATTAAAGTGGTGTTTAATGGTTTTTTTTTTCAGATAAACAAGTTCTGTTTACTATCATACTTATGCTTAAAGTTTTGGGTTACCCTCTTTTATATAAATATATATATATTTGTTGTTAACCTGTCTGTTTATTATCTGTCAATAAACTTGTTCTTGAGAACCTTGCGTCTCTTTCACCTGTGTCAATTTATTGGTATAATTGAGCATTTTAATTCTATGTATCTTATCTGGGATAATTCTGATAGAATTGTTCTGTTATGCAAGCTATGTTGCATTGGTTTATGTAGTCCCCTAATGGGAGGACTCCGTCCCATAAAGGGACGAGGGCGGTTTTATTAGTTTCTTCCTATGCGGATATAAACCTTTGTCCAATACAAGTATTGTGCGGATTACTGGTCAATATATTGACGCAGTGGTTCTATACAAACTATGCTTTACTTAATATAAGGCGAGACCACTATATTAGCTTGCCTGGTATTCATACATAGATATATGTACTCTTCGAGACTTTCCAGAGTCTAGTAGGACTCTTCCCTGTAGGGGGCAGGAAGCTCTAACATAGTTTATAGTTAGTTGAAAAGATGTAGAACGGTAA
>NC_090741.1:133427754-133437754 GCF_036898095.1 Palaemon carinicauda | reverse complement strand
TCCCCCCTTTTCCTAAACTTTTAGGGATGCCCCTAGCATTACAGAATTCATATTACTTCAATTTAAACCTGCTTAACTAGACCTTACCCTGTAAATAATTTTCGTCAAACAGTATACTTTGCTTCCTACATTTGATATTCAAAACTGTTTTTTTTTTTTTTTTTTTAATACATATATGGTAGTAACCAATACGTAAACTTGACACTTTTCCCTCTCAATCAGGAATTACGTTTTAAGATATCCTTTAAAGAGCTTCATGGTGAGTATTTCATGGGTTGAAAGTGAATATTATCTATCTTCCGCTTCTTGAGTTTCAAGAAAATAGGAGGTAGTCAGCTCATCAAGATGTTAATATACATGTCATTGTATATATTTACCATGGTGAGTTTTTAATTAAATCCTATTGCACTGACTTATACTTAATGAAGCTCTTCAGATGATTTTTTTTCCAGGTTCATTGGAATCTATAGATTATATACCAATTCCCTTTTTCGGAACTAAACCCATAGTTTATTAAAAATATTGATTTAGCGTAATTAAAAAACATATATACGTAAGAAACAGATTCATTTTTATGTTTAGTGGAAAGTATTATTATTATTATTATTATTATTATTATTATTATTATTATTATTATTATTATTATTATTATTATTATTATTATTATTATTATTTCGCATTATTGTTTAAAATACAGAAAGTGTAGAAGAAAAATATCTTACAAGGTTCCTCTTAGGTAATAACAAAGAGATGAGATGAATATATCTAAATTTTTATTCAACTGGTCACCGTTTATTACGAATGCAGTTTTTGAGGAAAAAATTTCCCAAATACGCAAAAAAAAAAAAAAAAAAAAAAAAACTAAACGCATGGAAAAGTTTCTTAAACAGATTCTGTAATCAGGGCAGTAGGAGAGCAAATGGACATATAAAAGAAAAAATCCCATTACTGTGTAAGAGTGTGTGTGAAGCACACTCGGTACATTGCCTACCCCCGAAATAAGGACATACATGGGAAATAGGGTACCAAGGTCTTGAATAGCAGACTGTAGATGGGTCATCTTGCAGGAGATATACAGATTTTTGGGGTGATCAATGGAGACCTAGTCTTCCTTGCCAAAATTCTTAATTAAGAAAGCCTTTACTGTGTGACGGATCATGAGGAAAAATGGCGCTGGAAATTGTTGGAGTAGATTGCAGATGGAAACTGAGTAAAACCAATTTGAGTTTTTGCATCGGGACATCAAGCCTGTTTTGAATGTTAAATAAAATTTTTAAACACCATTCCATTGTTGTCAGCGGCTGATGCCAAAGAGATTTGCTAATAATGTCAACAATTGAGAAGTAAAAATGGTTACCTCAGTCAAAAGTTATATTCTCAGGGATACCAAATCTGGCTATCCAACCTAAGAGTATGGTTGGTTTTACATGAGGCGGAGGGTTACACTTCCATGGCTTTAGGTGAACAAAATGTTCTTGTAATGTGGGTAGTTAACCTACTACATTGATGAGAATGTGGGCAAAATGACACTGAAATTGAGGAAAGGTACCTACGCCTGATTCTGTCGGTCAATTTACTTGTGAATTTTTGACATAAAGTAAAAGCGGGGATCCGATCATAACCATCACTGGTAATGCCATGCAACATGAACTTTTTCTCTTCAGTAGCTGTGCAGTATATTGGCGTGATAGATGTGAAAGGTCCTTGAATGAAGTCAAACACTTGTCTAAGCATGGGAGTAGGTATTAATGGTCCATGGTCTACAGTACTAACATCGAAAAGGAGGTTGGTGTTGAAGTCGTTCAGGGAGTTGCCTTTCCAACAGAGGGATTTGAGAATGGCATACATCCTAGGTACTCTTGCTGTTTTTCATTAGTCTTCTACCAAGGAGTTATAATCCAATCCAAGGTGGATGGACAGCCTGTATGTCTCTTGACAGGGCATCAGAATCGAATTAATTTCCTTAGGGACCTTGTTGAAGGGGCAAATACATTCAGCCATGGCAGAGAAATGTCAGCAATGATGGGCAGACCAAGTGTCGGACTGTTGAGTGAAGACGTGCACCAAAGGCATGTGATCAATGCGAATGGACAAAGGGCAAATGCACCACCAGCAATTCATGGTCGAAGGTAAAGAAGCTGGATTCCACCTTTGAAAGTTTTCTACTGAAGAATTCCAGTAGGCTGGGCAATGCGTTGACAAACTTGCTCGTGTTCTGCACCAAAAGAGACATCACTGACATCAGTAGATAGAAGGGGCATGGGGCACGAGAAAATGAGAGCAGCAGCGGTTGATAGGTCCATTCTATGTGTTGCTTAAAGCCGCTTCCTGAAGGGCACGCCACTTCAGGTCTTTTGGCTTGCCATTGAGGGAGGTGTAGAGGGAAGTAAGAGTGGTGGCAATCACTAAACAAATATCTAGTATTAATATTACATTGGGCCCAAGAATTCTTGAAGTGCTTTGATGGTCGAGGTGATGGGCAGGTTTTGAATAGCTGCTACCTTCTCAAGGATGGGGTCAACTCCTTCAAGAATGATGCAGTGCCCTAGGAACGATACTTCCTTGACGATAAAGGTTAACCTGTTGTAAACGGAATAGAAGGCTTTTCTGTTGTAAAACTGTTAAAAAATGATGTTTTATGTGGCAAAGGTGTTCCTCCATGTGGCATAAACAGGTTCCCTAAGATGCCATACATGAATAGTTGAAAAGAAGCCCCCAAAAATATAAAAGGCCCAAAAAGGAGTAATGGAATGTGTTTGTACAGAAGGGGGATATTGATGGTGGTCTTGGGGATATCTCCTGGGTCCATGGGCACCTGATAATACCCCTACAAGATGTCGAGGGAGGAGAAAAACCTTCCTTTTGTCCAAGCAAGTGGTAACATTGGCGACATTTTTTGAGGGAATGGTAATCCAATTCTGTATGCACGTTTAAACTTCTGCAATACCCACATGGACACAGAGAGCCATCTTTCTTTACTATGATATGTAAATGCGATGACCATGGGCTTGAGGCCTTTTTGCAAAGGCATATTTTTTCACATTTTGGGGAACACTCGTTTTTGCAGCAGCCAAACGATTTGGTCCCCACACGCCGGAATCTGTTGAACACTTGGTGCCCATGTGCGTTTGAGAAATTCTGGATGGAAGACTTCCGGGTACGACCATGAGGAGATGGTCGAAGGAAATCCATGGGTGTAATGAAGTGGATGGCGAGGTCGGAAGAGCAAGGAGGTGGAAATGAGAAAGGAATCCGCACCGAGGATTAACAATGTGTTGTCAGCAACGAGAGATTTACAATAATATTTGGCACTCCCCAACAATAATGTGAGGGTTTCATACCTATAAGTGGGGGTCACAGATCCGTTTGGCAGCTACTAGGTAGACACAAGCAAGCATACACTGAATATAACATGGCCAGGAGAGTAGCCATAGAAGAATAGAACAGAATGCACCAATGTCTACCAAAAACTGTATGCCAATACCTATACCACTTAAAAAGAAATAATTAGTTATAAGGGAGGCCACCACCACAAGCGATTGTCCTACTTACAAGTGGTGTGCAGCTTTGTTGCTCCTCAGGCACATCATGGGGAGGGTGGCTGAGTCCCTACAACATTCATGTCATCTTTGGTCGAAGTTAAATAGCTCTGTTTCTTCCTCAGGTTAGAGGGATCCATGGAGGTCTTGAAAGTGATGAGATAGCTGTCCAGAAGAGCATCGTTTTGGCCATCAGGCCCTTCATGGGCAAAATATAAACATCGCGGTTGTCAGAGTGTACCGATTTATAAGGGCCGCGTACCCAAAATGAACGAGGTAGCTTTATCTACTGAGGAGAGCTGTTTGCGTCTGATTTCAGGCGAGCGCTACTGGTTATTTCCCTTAGTGTGAGCGAAGCCTTTTGTTCTCCCCACAGTTGATGAGAAAGCTGAAAAAGGTTGGCTATTTTAGCAGCTGGCAATGATCAGTACTGCTCCAGGAGGTATGTATTGAGGGCTTTGAACGGTATTGGTGTGTCCCCTTGGTGGCAAATCCAAAATTGGTGATCGCCGAATGGACATAGACTGCTTTGGTGCTTGAGTGAGTCACACCCTTGAGCGAAACTGAACCTGGTGGAATGGGCTACGTTCATGGATCTAGTGTGTATAATGGAGTCAGGGTCAGATGGCGGTATCTTCTGACAGTAAGGCACACCATTGAGTAACAAGGCAGTCACCAAAGTAAGAGGTTGCTGTTAGGTTAAAACCTCGAGGAAAGATGAATACAACTAACTTCTATTCATCAGATAACGATTTTATAAACAGTACAAGCAGTTCCGAGCAGGATTCTCAAAAAAAATCGAACAAATAATGTATGCAAATGAAATATTTAACAGGTTCTGTTATTAATGCCGGGAATAGTGAAAGATAGAAAAGAAGAAATACTAGTACAGCATACAAGCGTTTGTGAAACACATACGGTGCACTGCTTTATATATAAATTATCAGGTTCTAACAATCCATACGCATTTTGGGGAAAATGGCTTTCCATTTTATTGGACAGACGCTAAAATACCTATTTCATTTATTAGATGCAATGGCTGCATAATTCATGAAATAAGTTAGACGAGGCTGTTTCCTCTTTTAAAATATTGATATAAGCAAGGGTTATTGGATTTATTGTTGATGTTGTAAGCAGGCAAAAGATAGAAGCTCAATTATTTATAAACATATGGGACTAATTGGCATGGAGATATCTGGAAATTTAAAGAAAAGTAATTAATATAAAAAAGACAGGATGATATGTAGGCAAAAATAAGAATATGATATGATTCATAAGTTTTGGAAGAGAAGAACATAGTATAGACACGAAAAAAAAAAGAAAAAAAAAAACTCATTGATTGGTCAAGTGAAGGAGGTAGTGGAAAAAAAAAAAAAGCTTCAATCTTCAACGAGCGAGATAGAGCACGAAAGGTATGAGTCGATGACAATTTATTTAATTGGGGATTAAATCACACCTTTTAAAACCTATTGTGTTAGAGGATGAGATAGGTAATTTTAGTTTTGATTTCATTTTGTTCCTTTTTTTGGAGCCTTTTAAAGTGTAGTCAAACGCTTCCTTTAACTGAATAAAGTATATTATATAAAGATTCTTGGATTCAAATTCCTTATTAATTACCCTTACAATTTTTCATTTCCGCTGAGCAAGCTTGACATAGGTGGATCTTTTGATATTGACTGTATTAGATTTTCTCTAGTTTTAAGTGAACATTTGATAAATTGAATGTTCTTTATACTGATGTGACTTATGCTATTTTCAAAGTCCATACAATTATCAGTTCTACTTTACACTTTATTAACTTTCCAAGAGTTAATGTCTGTTTTTGTAGTAATATTTCTCGTTCTGTTTTGATTATGTAAAAATATCACATAACAACATACCATCTTCATGAACGTTTTGAAAACGACTATCTTTATGGAAACTAAAATGAGAATCATTATAATAAAGATCACAATGCATAAATTTCACAATAGACGTCAAAATGTTCAAAGAAATACATTTACCTAGTAAGTCATTAGAAACTGTACATAGATATAAAACTGTTGACAGCCTTGCAACCATGAAGGTATTTTAAGCCGAAACTGCAAAAAAATCCCTTTATTGCAGAATTTATATTTACTCAGATGTCGACAGAATATGATATCATTTATTTGGTTCTGTTTGAAGCTGAATGGGGCAATTTTGAAATTAACCGTTTTCACAAAAATATTTCTAAGCGATACATATTTTATGGTAATGGAGGGTTGATTAATTTCTTTCTTCAAATTCGTTGTGAGATGGAATTATTTTTTATTTTGTAATATATGGAAATCTTATGAAAATTAAAAATGATAAAACTATAGAATTCTTTCAGCTGACGAAATATGTAAATCAGGATAACTTATCATACATTAACTGCATGATTTACATATAGAGAAGAACATTGATTGTAGGATATTATATGCTAATGATATTAAACTGCATCTAAGTATTTGCATGTTTCAAAAATTTCACTGAATATAAAAGTCAGAAAATAAGAGTTTGAATAATCCTTTTCAAATGAGGAATATTGTGATATATTTCGAGATACAATAGATGATTCATGCAGTGTCAATTCGAGGAAAATGTAAAAACAAAGAAAATTAACGCTTTAACAATGTAAAAGAAAATTTAATGGTATATATCTTAATTTGTTGAAATATTGGTTAGGCATTTCATAACAACAGTAACACTACTACTACTACTACTACTACTACTACTACTACTACTACTACTACTACTACTATTACTAATAATAATAATAATATTATTTAATAATAATAATAATAATGATAATAATAAAAGTATTCATTCTTCATGCCAGTTCATCCTAATCCAGGAGATCTTTCCTATATCTGAAAATGTATATCATCTCATCCAAAGAAATACAAAATCAAATCTGTTAAGAATCCGATTTCTCTGATGAGAAGGATAAACTGCCATTGCTTCTGGTACTTTTAGGATGATAGTAATACATCGAGAGAACGTTGGTATATTACAGATGAAAATGGTACTGACTTATATGTTTGATTAAAAAGAAATGGATACTACTTATTGTTGCAAAGTACACTAATAAGCAGTTATCCACATAAAAACGAAGTTTCTTTAGATGAAGAAAAAACAAATTTCTCTGATATTTCCTCAGATGAGCAGATGTTGTTAAGTCACTATCGAAATATTTCATTTGTTACATCCAAACAAGGGACTGCTCCAGTATTTGGGATCTTGCAAGTTTCAGTTTTGCCGTTTGCAGGTGAAAGACAGAGGTTTTAATCAAAGTTTATTATGGATCACTTGTTGTTCTCTTCATAAACCGTTCGATGAAAAGTTCAATAATGAATTAATGTATTTGGTGAAGTACAAAGAGTTATGTAATTGTGTTTTGCATGTTTTGATCCCTGTTCTTAGTGTGGGGTGGGGGGGAGGGGCATTCACTTATTGTATATGTAGCTGAAAGAAATTGAGTTGCGTAAAATGACCCAGAGACAAACTAAACGAGCTCAATTTTTCTGAAAGACTTTGTATTAAACGTTTTAAAACCCTGTAAGGCATTAAAAATTCATGTTAAAGTACTAATACTAATTTTAGAAATTATAATTGATATAAATATCTAATCTTGCAGGATTAATTTTTATTTTTTAATATGTTATATTATTGGTAAAAATTTATTTGCTGTCAGCCCAGGTATGATACATTACTCGTTTGGTAAATATACTTTTTTGTATTTGTACGGCACATATGATCTTGATTACACAAACATATTAAATTATGTTGTTTAACTTGATTGAGAAATTTGCTTATTTACAAATATGTGTATATTAATTTCATTTACAAAAACACTCTTGACAATAATCCTTTGGTTATATATTAGTATACTTCATATGCATCATATATCCAAAATTGAATTTCCATCTGACCCTAGAATGAAGATGGATTTATTAACCGTCTGCTCTGTAATCTATATTCACAACAGATCATATCAAACGATAAAAAACTCTGTTGTTTGCAGAGGGAAAATTATCCTATCAATATGTTATCGCGAACAGGTAGTGAAAACATACTCAAACACATAGGTACACAAACACGGATACACACAGATATATATATATATATATATATACACATATATATATACATACACACACACATATATATAATATATATATGTATATATATATATATATATGCATATATATATATATATATACATATATATACACACACACATATATATATATATATACATATATACACACATACATATATATATATATATATATATAGATAGATATATATATATATATATATATATTTATATATATATATATATATATATTTACAGCTACTAAGGCTGCCAATACGAATTGTTGATCATGAGAGACTAAAGTGTGATAATTCATAGTAAACTAATATATTATGAGTGGTCCTGACTAAAACAGCTTCCTTTATAATGGCGATATAACAAACACTTTCATTACTCCTAAGGTATCCCCACTCAGAAGGATTGTAGAAGTGTGAAATCATGGGACTTCCTTCGACTTTCACGATTGCGTCTTCCTTTATCAAAAGGAAATATCAAGGACATATGATTTTAATTCAACACCCTAAGCTTCATTACTTACCTGTAATTAAGCGGCAGGGGTAAATGCCTCTGATACACTACCCAGGGTTATCTATGCCTTCCCACTTTTAAAAATCCAGTTAATAACATATTTACACTCATATAATTACACTATTTTGAATTTGGTGTGTCTTCAATTCGAAGATATTGTGATAGTACAGCGGCATAGCAGACCAATTGTTCAAATTGGTCTAAAAGCACCAAAATTGGCACACATGTAGATTAATATATTCTAAACATTTTTGGATATGGAGGCATTCAAGATTAGCCCTTAGGAAGATATGGCGGCAATTGTTCAAAATGGCCGCCATTTAACATTAGCGTCATTACATAGACTTCATTATGTGTCGTTAGTTTGGTGCTAGAAGGGCCAAAATTCCCTTTTTTTACATCAGAATTAACATCAATAAATGTTTAACAGATATTTAGATGAATCTTCTCAAAAATGGCCCCCAAACTGGCCGCCATTTTGTGGAAAAAGTGGACATTTGATGAAGATTTCATTACTCAATGACATAATACCTCTAATAACCAGTACCTGATTTCAGGAACACACTTTAATTGCTCAAGTTGCTTTTTTATTTCAAATTGCTGGCAAAATTGCTAGTCAAAATAATACACAGAGTACGGGAAGTTTACAGTATGGTCAGATTGTAGTTATATAGTCGACCAAAAGCCCAGTCTCTAGGCACAGTACTTGTGTAATCCTGCAGTACATACATGTAATACAATAACGTAGATTTTGCCACACTATGTTAATTATGATTCCGAACTTTTCAAATCTGGTCACCAGAATTATGAATGTCTACAGATCATAATGTTGGTTAGCAAGTTTTCTGTCCCAATCTACTGGCATTCGCCTTCACAGAAACATAGACCAGTGCATTGCAGTGAAGCGTTCTTGCACTTGCAGCGGTTTTTTGCAGCCTTTCTTGCATCCGCAAGACACCAGCTCATAGCAGGCCTTGGATGCCTCAGGGAGTGTGGTCCAGAGTGGTGTGTAGAGCCCATCATCACTCCGATGCCAGCCCCAGTCTGTTGGTGGAGGGAGCACGGGCGTTGGTACCAATGCCTGGCCCCAGACATGACCACCCTGAAGGGCAGATCTCTTCACATGCTGCTCCAGAGCAGCGTAGGTTGGCGGGATGTTCTGAACAGAGTTCGTCTTTGCAAAGAGCTGCTTTCTCGCCTTGTTGACGTCCTTGCATTTGCTTGTGCGGTCATACAGGAGTATGACAAACCTCTCGATGACATGCATTGTATCCTCTTGGATGCTTGTGGGTGCATTTGCCAGACTCAGCAGGGCATCAGTAAGTGTCTTCAAACATATATCGACGAACTATCTGTGCAGCACGCGCAAGGTGAACTGCCTCAGTGTCACAGTCTTGCTCGCAGGCTTTGCCTAGCGCTTCACCAATGTCTTCATCAAACGCTAGTAAAACATCTCGGCCTTTGCTGTGGGATCTCAGGCCTGGTATCTGGGCTAACAGGCGCTCTTTCAGCCTTGTGCTATTAACTTTCTGGCACAAAACAACCCCGAGCTGTTCCATTCTTGTTGTGTATAGCTTTACAAGTTCTGCGAGTCTGAAGACTGGGGTGGTGCCCTCTTCTAGGTGGGTTTCCTCGATATACAGGACCAGTTCAGCCAGTACGATTCTTGACATTACACCTTCATGGTCAGTTTTCTGCTCGGCTTCTACAGTGGTCTTTGCACGATAGTAAAGAGCCAACAAACACTTGGAATGGTACTTGGCCTCCAGAGCCACCATATCACCCATGCTGAGCCTGGCTATGAGTTCATTGTCCCCAACTTGCGCTGCAC
>NC_090741.1:133415254-133422754 GCF_036898095.1 Palaemon carinicauda | reverse complement strand
GCTGTGCAGTAGAAGGGCACGAGGGATGTGAAAGGCCGTGAATGAAATCAAGCACCTGTCAGCGCATGGGAGCAGGAATCCAAGGTTTTGGTCTGCCAGTACTGACGTCACAGAGGAGGGTGGTGTTGGATTCGTCGAGGGGGAAGTCTTCCAACGGAGGGACGTGCAGGATGTCCTAAATGCTTGAAATTCTGGATCTTGTCGTTGGGCTTCAGCCAGGGCGTTGTATTCCAATCCCAGTTGAACGGCAGCCAACGTATTTCTTGACAGGGCATCGGCAACGGGATTCATTTTCCTAGGGACGTATTGAAGGGTGCAATTGTATTCAGCCATGGCGGAGACATGTGGGCGTTGGCGGGCGGACCAGGCATCAGACTGTCGAGTAAAGGCATGCACCAGAGGCATGTGGTCTTTGCGAATGACAAAGGGCGTACCTTATATGAAATGACCAAAGTAACGGACAGTGAAGTGCACCGCCAACAATTCTCGATCGAAGGTAGAATAGCCCGATTCTGCCTTGGACAGTTTTTTGTTGAAGAAGACCAATGGGCAGGGCGAGCCGTTAACCACCTGCTCGAGTACTGCACTAATAGCGACGTCGCTTGCATCGGTGGAGAGAAGGAGAGGGGCATGTGGGATAGGACAAGTAAGAGCCGCAGCAGTTGATAGGGCCTTCTTTGTATTGCAGAAGGCTGCTTCTTGAAGGGGACCCCACTTCAGGTCCTTTGGCTTGCCCTTGGGGGAGGCGTAGAGGGGAGCAAGAGTGGCAGCAATGGCTGGCAGAAAACGGTGATAATAGTTGATCATGCCCAAGAACTCCTGCAGAGCTTTGACGGTTGAGGGCACGGAGAAGTTCTGAACGGCTGCTACCTTCTCAGAGAGGGGATGGACTCCTTCAGGAGTGATGCGGTGCCCTAAGAACGACACTTCGTTGGGGCCAAAAGTACACTTGTCGTAACGAACTTCAAGGCCGTTTTGTTGCAGGCGGTCGAGCACGATGCGCAGGTGACGGAGGTGTTCCTCTTTTGAGGAGGAGAACACAAGTATGTCGTCCACATAACATACACAGAAAGGGAGGTCCCCTAAGATGCTATCCATGAGACGTTGAAACATGGCCCCAGCATTACGAAGGCCAAAACAGGAGTAATTGAAGGTGTATGTACCAAACGGAGTGGTGATGGCGGTCTTGGGGATGTCTTCTTGGTTCAGAGGCACATGATAATACCCCTTCAGAAGATCGAGCGTAGAGAAAACCTTTGCTTTGTGCAGGTAGGAGGTCACGTCGGCAATGTTTGAGAGGGGTTAGTGATCCGGTTCTGTTTGCATGTTCAGGCGCCTGTAATCCCCGCACGGACGGAGGGAGCCGTCTTTCTTCAGAACGATGTGTAAGTGTGACGACAATGGGCTGGAGGCCTTTTGGCAAAGGCCCATTTCCTCCTTTTCGGCGAACGTCTGTTTGGCGGCTGCCAATCGTTCCAGTGCCAGACATCTGAATTTTGCGAAGACTGGGGGTCCCATCATCTTGATATAGTGATAACTACTGTGCTTGGCAGGAATCGTGGGCGTTTGGCGAAGTTTTGGACGGAAAACTTCCGGGTACGACGTGAGGAGGTGTGCCTAGTCATCCGTGGGTGCGCTGACGTGGAGAGCGAGGTTGAAGGGGGCGGGTTGAAGAGGTGTTGACAAGTACTAGTCTGCGTTGACCAATCGTCGGTGGGCGACATCGACCAGAAGGTGGAAATGAGAGAGGAAATCCGCACCGAGGATTGGCATTGTGACGTCAGCAACGAGAAACTTCCAATTGAATTTACTGTTTCCGAACGATAATGTGAGGTTCTCGTAACCGTATGTGGGCATCGCAGATCTGTTGGCAGCTACCAAGCGAACGTCGGCAGATGTAGACAGACTATGTCGTGTCTTGAAGAGTTTCCTTGGCAAAAGAGAACGACAAGCACCCGTGTCTACCAAAAATCGCACGCCTGTTCCTGCATCATGTAAAAAGAAAAGATTAGAAACACGGGAGGTCACCGCCACAAGCGATGGCCTATTTACACGTTTGTTGGCCACTGACAATCCTCGGCACATTTCTTCGCGGTTGCCCCGAATCTGAAGTGGTAGTAGCAAAACTGCGGCGGATGGGAGGTAGTGAGTAACTTCATTAAAGAACACTCTCCTTTATATACAAAACATTTCATGTATGATCGTGTGACACACGATTGGTACAATATATATATATATATATATACATATATATATATATATATATATGTGTGTGTGTGTGTGTATATATATACCTGTATATATATATATATATACATACATAAATATATATATATATATATATATGTGTGTGTGTGTAAATAAATACTACATATTATATAAATATTATATTCTTATATGTATGGATGTATATTTATGTATATATACATATATATATATATATATATACCTATATATATATATATATATATGTATATATATATATATATATATATGTATATTTATATATATATATATATATATGCGTATATATATATACACATTTACATATATATATATATACATATATATATATATATATATGTACATATATATATATATATATATGTGTGTGTGTGTGTGTGTGTGTGTAAATATCACCCACGAATGGCATTTAATACCGAATTCTATCTTGGGAATATATATCCACTTGGAATTCATTTTATGGTAACAGCTTCTGACCGGGTGGTGATTCGAACCACCACCTGTACTGCTGGAAACAATGCTGGCAGGGACCCTGCGGACTCAGCTATCAAGAGAGACTAAAAGTTTATGACAAGTTCCCCTACATATTCCTGTCGAATTCAGGAATCTGTTCATAGACTTGAAATAGACCCATCTCCACCATGATAGCTGAATCGTGAGTTTGCAACAGTGGTTATTTTAATGAACATATATCACAAGCACACGTGATTTTAATTAATGTAAATATCACCCACGAATGGCATTTAATACCGAATTCTTTCTTGGGAATATATATCCACTTGGAATTCATTTTATGGTAACAGCTTCTGGCCGGGTGGTGATTCGAACCACCACCTGTACGGCTGGAAACAATGCTGGCAGGGACCCTGCGGACTCAGCTATCAAGAGAGACTAAAAGTTTATGACAAGTCCCCCTACATATTCCTGTCGAATTCAGGAATCTGTTCATAGAATTGAAATAGACCCATCTCCACCATGATAGCTGAATCGTGAGTTTGCAACACGTGGTTATTTTAATGAACATATATCACAAGCACACGTGATTTTATTTAATGTAAATATCACCCACGAATGGCATTTAATACCGAATTCTCTCTTGGGAATATATATCCACTTGGAATTCATTTCATGGTAACAGCTTCTGGCCGGGTGGTGATTCGAATTATTCAATTATTGATTATAGTCAATGACACATCTACAGGCTTATCAGATGGTTAAGCAGAGAATTACAAGGTTGGGTTACTTTGGTTTCAAATTGCTGTTGGTAAATGTATTATCTGATGTGTTTTGCGATTGCTGTTGCAGTTATATGAAAGTTAGAATTTAAATCCTGTCTAAGTAAGATTTTTTTCTCTACAAAGCTCCATTTAGTGTTGCAAAGATTCATCTGTCAGTTGAAGACAGTTGTTTCATGGTCCTTCTCATCCCTGCTGTGTTGCTGTGTCCTCGTCAATATCGATGATGATTTGCCAGTTACACAGATATCCCACTTGCAGTTTGCAAATGACGACTGCAACTTAACTGTGAGTATTTCTTGGAAGAGAATGTAGCTTTAGGTTACTTGTATAGATGTACCATTTCACTGATCTGGAGCCGTCAAGTAAGGCTTGCCTTACCTCACTTGTAATTTGCGTTTTGCAAAAGGGTCACTTGATTCCTGATTATTTTCAGTGAAGGTTGAAGTCTGGTACTGTTTTTCTTGCATTCCAGGGTTGACTTTTCCAGATAATCGGCCTTTTCTTTGCCAAGGATTTTATTGTGACTTAGAATCCATTTCAGGATGATCTGCCTGTTGTTTCTTTAGTGAGTTAAGGCTAGTTACTGTATTGCTATGATTAGGTAGAAATTTTCTGTTGGTTGTTTGTTACTGATATCCAGAATGGCTCTTCTTTAATAAGCGTAAATTGTTGTAATTCCTGTAGGTAAACATGCCAAGTGTTCTATGGCTCTGGCAATCGCCACTAGCTCGGTTTGTAGTTTGGATGCGTGGTTGGAAAGCTTCCCGTTTTCTCTGTAACTCTATAGAGAGAAGACTGATTCTGCTGCACCAGGAATATCGCAATCCTGTGATCCATCAGTATAGTAGATGTAGGGAGCAGAGATGGGGTTGATTGCCTTTCTGCTGCTGAAATATGTTGTTCAGAAGTGCAGAGAGCTTTGCATGATGCTGGAAGGATGGAAAAGTTATACTGGAAGGGATCTGGTGATCACAGAGCAGGAGTAATGTAGCTATCTTGTTTTCGTTGTCCCTTCGTCTTGAAAGCTTCATTCAACATTTGCATTCTTCTAAGCATATATAGCAGTCTCTTTGTATTTGTCTTTTGAGAATCAACCAAGGGGAGTACTCTTTTGAGGGATTGATCTCCTCTTCCAAGGGGCGGAGAATTTAAGAGGATCAATCTCCAATGCTAAGGGTGGTGGGAGGGGAGTCTTTTGATTCTGTTATTCAGAAGGCAGCCTCTGGTCCACATTGGAGAGTCGGTGATGAGTCTCATTGTGTTGTTTTCTACAACATCCAGGGAAACTATTTGAGTTTCACTCAGTCAGGTGAGAATAGGTGATGCACAGTCAATGAGGGATTAAATTGCTTTAACGTAGAACAATTTTAAGTGGCTGATTGATACTCCTAGTTTGAGAGAGGTTATTCATTTCATGGCTGAGAGACGATTTTTTGTTTTCCTCCCTGAGGTGGGTTACTTAGTTAGTAGGTGATAGACTTTTGTTGATGATTACACCTATATATATATGAATTGTTTCACCCATTCTATGGGTTAACCGATGTGTGTAAAATTAGGAGAGTCTTACGGGTAATTGATGGCAATTCCCTTGGTGTTTCTACTATTGATTTTTAGGCCCAGGTCTTTGCATTTTGCCAGGATCATATCAAGTGCCATCTGGGGTGTTTTGCGTAAGTTGGCCTTCTCATGGTAAATAATACAAATGTCGTCAGCATATATGAAGATCTCCACTCTTAGTTCAGGAGGTCTAGAGTGGCAATATTCTTCATAGGAAAGTTTTACAGATATGGGCTTAGTATGCACCTCTTCTCCTTAGGAGTTTTATTTTCCTGGAGTAAGAATTCAGAGGTTTTTCCTTGAAAGGTGTCTCTAGCTTCTTGGTTCTGGGTCTAATTCTGACTCCATGCTAGTAAGTGTCCTATTATTATTATCTCTATGAGTGTGAATAGGATTGACAGGGAGCTGGCTAATTCACAAGGCTTTCTTGAGGTCAAGAAAGATGAAAAAGGCTTTTTTTTTTTTGTTGATTTTTGTAAGGACATCGATTATATATTCGTGAGTGCCTATGCCTTCTCTCTAGGCATAAAGGCGAGGATATAGTTGGCCTATTTTCCATTGCAGTCTGCTGAGTAAAATTCCTTCAGGGACTTTCTCAGTGCAGCTAATTAAGGCTAGAGGTCGGTAGGCATCTGGTTCTTTGGGTCTTGGGATGCATATAGTATCTTATTGATTCCATGTTATTGGTCGGAGTCTTTCGCTTTGTGTTCTCCTGATTTAGTGCAAGTACACCAACTTCCCGAGACTTTTAATATTACTTAGCATACTGTAATTGATTAGGTCACCTGCAGGGGCAGTCTCTCTTCTGCTTTTGTGAGAGTTGTCTCGACTTCTTTCATGTTTTAGTGGTTGGCAGTTTCATTTGTCATGTTGCATGCTGCCTCAATAATATCATTCCTGATTGGCAGCAAAGTTATTTATCCATTTATGGTTTGAATAGGAAAATTTATGTTAATGCACGCTCAGTAAAGTTTTCAGCAATTCTATTTTATTCTGCTCATGGATCTGGGTGGGTAACTCTGGGTGTGCTGTTTTCATAGAGATCTTGTTAAGCTAGACCCATATCTTTGCTAGATATGTGTTGTTATTGATTTCGTGACACCATGAGTACCGTTTTTCTAGTTTCACTTCCAGTATTACTTGTAAGTAATACTTAGTGATTTCAACGAGTAGAGCGCGAAGTTTGTCTTCTGAAGAGCTTTTTGGTTTGGTTGATTTCTTGCCTTCATATCCTTGATGCGTCTGCTGAAGTACGAGGCATCTGAATATATTTTCTGAAGCATAGATATACTGGCAGCAGCATCAAGCTCTTTGTTTAAGTCTATTCGGGTGATGCAAATATCATTGTGGAGGTTCTTTATAAATTATAGATCCCAATGCGTCATATATTGCCTCGATCTTACCTAGTTTGCAAAGTCCTATTCCACCTTTTGGGGGGAGGAGGAGGAGCGGGGTATTCCCCAAGTTCAAAGTTAATTTCTATTGCAAAGGTATCTATTGTTTGCACAGGATGCAATTGCCAGTAAACACCCATTTGGATGGTGCTTGACATGACGGTGAGGTCTAATCAACCGACCCTTAGATGGGTTACTTCTGAGACATTTTGCTGGAAGGTGTGCAGATATAGGCCTTTCTGGTTTGTTGCCAGTATTGTGATCAAGAATGTATGAGAATCATTAAAATTGCTTGCAATGATTGTATCCTCCTCAGAGGCGGTGATAAAGAGCCTCTCAGCATTAATGTTTTTGTTGGGAGATTTGTAGACATGGTCGACTATGAAGGTTGTAGCTAGAAGAGACACCTGAGTACTGAGTATCTCTGTTTCTGTCCCACAGTTGATGTTTTCTAATCTTTTTCAGGGGATTTTATTCTTGATAAGACAGAATTGGTGGTGTCAGACGTAGTGTACACTTTTTATCCTCCAAATGAGAAGGGTGCATCATCCTTAAAAAGGTCTCCTGGAGCACAATAATGTCAGGATTTTGCACTGAAGTTTGGGATATTATGGAGGCAAATTTGGTTCTTAGTTCACAAGCATTCAATTGGATCACTTTCCCTCAATTGTTGTTGAGAGTTACTTCATTGGTGAGTGTGTTTGTATTACTAACATTCACTGGAGGCCATACACAGAGAATACGGTACAGCGGTGACACTTGTTTATGCTATTGATGAGGTATATTGTGGATAGGTTTAATCAAAAGGGGGGACAGGGATAGACAAAGAGATTGATCTTGATGAAGGTCGAGTCAGAGTGTTTTGGTGGACGATGAGGTTTAGATTTTTGAAGAGGACGTGGAGGAGATGAAGGTTCATTAATTACAAGTCCAGTAGGAGAAAGATTAGGCCGGCGGGAGGTGTAGTTGGTTTGGGGAGGCGTGTGGTTGGTAAAATCTGGAGAGTCTGACATGGCTGACATGATGCAGATTGTAATGGCGATCTGCCCCTTAAAGGTCGGCGATGC
>NC_090741.1:133397870-133400370 GCF_036898095.1 Palaemon carinicauda | reverse complement strand
TTGAGAACCTCCCCAATGACCAAGCAGACACCCCAGACGATCACCTGCGAATGACCCCGCAGCATCCCGTCCGTCACTGGATGGCACTACCACCCTCCATCCATGACTTCAACAAGGCCCTGCAGCGCATGAAGCCCGGCAAAGCCCCAGGGCCAGACAACATCCCGTTGGAGTTCCTCACTCACGGTGGCCCCGGCTTGAGGAACCGTTTGATGCTCCTTATACTGAAAATATGGGAGACCAAGACCCCCCCCCCAGTGACTTCCGCGATGCAAACATCACTACCATCTTCAAGAAGGGAGACAGGGAGAACTGTAACAACTACTAAGTATCGCGAGTAAGATTTTCGCTCGGATTCTCCTTGACCGCCTCTTTATTCTCGCAGAAGACGTCCTGCCAGAGTCCCAGTGCGGCTTTCGACCTTCCCGCGGGACCATAGACATGATCTTCTGTGCGCGACAACTACAAGAGAAGAGCCTCGAACAACAACAGCCCATAATGTTCATCTTCTGGGATTTGAAAAAGGCCTTCGACAATGTACCTCGACCTGCCATGTGGGCTGTCCTCAAAAGATATGGCTGCCCACCCGATTTTTTCAAGCTGGTGCGTGCCCTCCCCATCAACGGCGGCCTGAAGCAGGGCTGTGTTCTGGCCCCGACGGGTTTCTCGCTATACACCGCAGCAATGCTCAACGAGATTCCCCCAGACACACCCTCAGTCGACCTACGTTTCTGCATGGATGGAGGCGCTTTCAACCTCGCTAGACTCCGCGCCAGAACCAAGACCACCTTGTGTGCAGTGCGAGAACTGCAGTATGCTGACGACAATGCCACCCCAGGTCAGACGGCAGAGGACCTGCAGTCGTTAGCTGATGCATACAACTCTGCCTACGAACGTTTTGGGATGCAAGTCAACTCAGACAAAACCAAGACCCTCGTCCAACATCCACCATGACTGATGCTCCCCAACTTCAATACCACAGTGAATGACCAACCGTTAGAACAGGTGGACCAGTTCTCCTACCTAGGGAGCATCCTAACATCAGCTCCCACAAGCAAAAAGGACGTGGAGAACAGGATCAGGGCAGCCCACTCCGCCTTTAGCCGACTCAACTGCCGTGTATTTAACAACCACGCACTGACAATGACCACCAAAATAATGGTGTTCAGGGCAGTAGTCCTCTCCACGCTCCTGTATGCATGTGAAACATGGACGCTATATAAAAACGATCTTAAAAACCTAGAACGCTTCCAACAAAGGAAACTGAGGCAGATCTTGAAAATCCCCTGGGAGAGCTACACCACCAACATTGAAGTCTTAGAACGTGCCTCGCTGACCAGCGTGGAGGCCACCATCATCCACCACCGCCTCCGCTGGATAGGACACGTGCATAGGATGGATCCATCTAGGCTCCCAAAGAAAATATTCTACGGAGAACTGACCCAGGGCACCAGACCACGAGGAGCCCCGAAAATGCGCTATAAAGATCAACTAAAGCGCACCCTGGCTCTAACTGACATCGATCCTTCCTCATGGGAAGAAATAGACAGGGACAGGAAAACCTGGAGGAGTACAGTACACCATGGCACCGTGGACTTCGAGGAGAGGAGGAGACAAAATGAGGAGGCTAGGAGGAGAAGAAGGAGAGAGCGATTAGAACAGCCCCGCCCACCACCTACCCTCCCTTGTGAACACTGTCCGCGACTCTTCCACCACAGACTAGGACTTAACAGCCACATCAGGCATAAGCACCCACCCCACAGATAGGAGGCTGATGGCTAACGACAGAACCCAATACTTGGAGACGAGTGGGCGCCGACGACGACGACGACGACGATATATATAAATTTATGTATATATATATATATATATATATATATATATATATATAGATATATATATTATATATATATATATATATATATATATATATATATATATATATATAAATATATATATATATATATATATATATATATATATATATATATATATATATATATATATATATGTGTGTGTGTGTGTGTGTGTGTGTGTGTGTGTGTATATATACATATATACATATATATAAATATATATATATATATATATATATATATATATATATATATATATATATATATATATATATATATATATATATATATTTATATATATATATATATATATATATATTTATATATATATATGGAATGGACAACTTTCCCCTACGGATTCATTTTCTTTATACAAGTGTTTATCTTTGACTCTTTTTCTCAATTAAGAACTATTAAATCAATAGTGTTACGATAATATTTAAACAAAAATTAATATATTTCTCAATTGTGATGGAAAGAATTAAGATGAAAAGAGCACTAACAAGGAGAACATTGGAGATCATTTAAGTAGATAAAATAGTCGGAATGTTTTGAAAGGAACTAATATCAATTATTCAAAAATACAAAGCACAGTTGGTGTTAGCGGGTGTGGGCATCATCTAAGAGCAAGGCATGCCAAGTAG
>NC_090741.1:133347870-133392870 GCF_036898095.1 Palaemon carinicauda | reverse complement strand
TTTTTTTGGCATAAAAAAACTCAAGGTTATTAATTGTAATAATTTTAATTGATGACAACATTCAAAAT
This sequence comes from Palaemon carinicauda, assembly GCF_036898095.1. Lineage (NCBI taxonomy): Eukaryota > Metazoa > Arthropoda > Malacostraca > Decapoda > Palaemonidae > Palaemon > Palaemon carinicauda. Next base: position 133,392,802 of record NC_090741.1, on the reverse strand, counting down.
AACTAAAAATAATATTCTGGAAGGTAAAGAAAGGATCTCGTTTTTGTTCTTGTGGTAAGGTACTCCATGAACTGATATCTGAAGTACATAAATGTTCAAGACTCAATATCTCAATAGCTTTTCTTTACTTATAAGTGAGGCATGTGTGTTCACTCAAATGATAATGATTCGACCGAAAGCAAACGAAAAAAAAAAATAATAATTTGAATAAAGGAACTTTAACTCAGTTTCTATCTGTCTTCTATGTTGTTCTAAAAAAATAATGTTTTATTGATTTCAATTTACTCCTATGTATTCAATTAAATATCCATTAATACTGATATCTATAAATATACTTTTTGTACTTAATTTATTTGCATGACCTAATTAATTATTCCTTTGCAAAGATCAACATCAAAGTAGACAAGGAAAGACAAAAATATAATATTATTTTCTTAAATATCTTCCTTTCCATTCAGTGCTTTGCAACCACTTTCAATACTGGTAACCACATTTGCATTGATCATACCATAAACTATCCCCCTTTTCCTAAACTTTTAGGGATGCCCCTACCATTGCAGAATTCATATTACTTCAATTTAACCTGATTAAATAGACCTTACCTGTAAGTAATTTCGTCAAACAGTATACTTTGTTTCCTACATTTGATTTGAATTTTTTTTCAAAATTTTTTTAATATACATACATGGTAATAATCAATACGTAAACTTGACACTTTTCCTTCTCAATCAGGAATTACGTTTTGAGATATCCTTTAAAGAGCTTCATGGTGAGTATTTCATTGGTTGAAAGTGAATATTACCTATCTTCCGCTTCTTGAGTTTCAAGAAAATAGTAGGTAGTCATCTCATCAAGATGTGAATATACATGTCACTTATCATTGTATATATCTACCATGGTGAGTTTTAATCGAATCCTATTGCACTGATTTATACTTAATGAAGCTCTTCCGATTATTTTTTTTTTTCAAGTTCATTGGACTCTATAGATTATATACCAATTCCCTTTTTCGGAACTAAACCCTTAGTTTATTAAAAATATTGATTTAGCGTAATTAAAAACATATATACATAAGAAACAGATTCATTTTTATGTTTAGTGGAAAGTATTATTATTATTATTATTATTATTATTATTATTATTATTATTATTATTATTATTATTATTATTATTATTATTATTATTATTATTATTATTATTATTATTATTATTATTATTGTTGTTGTTGTTTAAATTACAGAAAGTGTAGAAGAAAAATATCTTACAAGGTTCCTCTTAGGTAATAACAGAGAGATGAGATGAATATACCTAAATTTTATTCAACTGGTCACCGTTTATACGCATGCAGTTTTGAGGAAAAATTTCGCAAATACGCAAAAAAAAAAAAAAAAAAAAACTAATACATGGAAAGGAGTGCTTAAACAGGTTCTGTAATCACGGCAGTAGGAGAGCAAATGACATATAAAAGAAAAATGCCATTACTGTGTAAGTGCGTGTGTGAAGCACACTCGGTACATTGCCTACCCCCGAAATAAGACATACATGGGGAATAGGGTACCATGGTCTTGAAAAGCGCACTATAGATGGGTCATCTTGCAGGAGATAGATAGCTTTTGGGTGATCAATGGAGACCTAGTCTTCCTTGCCACAATTATTAATTAGAAAATTCTTTAGTGTGTGACGGATCATGAGGAAAGTGGCGCTGGAAATCGTAGGAGTGGATTGCAGATGGAAACTGAGTATACTAATTTGAGTTTTTGCATAGGGACATCAAGCCTGTTTTGAATGTTCAATGAATTTCTTTAAAACCATTCCATTGTTGTAGGCGGCTGATGCCAAAGAGATTTGCTAATAATGTCAATAATTGACAAGTAAAAGGGTTACCCCAGTCTTAAGTCATATTCTCAGGGATATCAAATCTGGTTATCCAACCTGAGAGTATGGTTGGTTTACATGAGGCGGAGGTTGCACTTCCATGGCTTTAGGTGAACAAATGTTCTTATAATGTGGGTAGTGGGCCTACTACATTGATGAGGATGTGGGAAAAATGAAACTGATTTTGAGGAAAGGTACCTACTCCTGATTCCATCTGTCAATTTACTTGTGAATTTTGACATAAAGTATACAAGAAGGGATCCGATCATAACATCACTAGTAATGCGATGTAAAATGGACTTTTCTCTTCAGTAGCTGTGCAGTATATTTGCGTGATGGATGTGAAAGGTCTTGAATGAAGTCAAAGACTTGTCTAAGCATGGGAGTAGGTATTTCTTGTCTTGGTCTATCAGTACTAACATCAAAAAGGAGGTTGGCGTTGAAGTCGTTCAGGGAGTTGTTTTTCCAACAGAGGGATTTGCAGGAGGGCATACATCCTAGGTACTCTTGCTGTTTTTCATTAGTCTTCTACTAAGGAGTTATAATCCAATCCAAGGTGGATGACAGCCTGCGTGTCTCTTGACAGGGCATCAAAATAGAATTAATTTCCATAGGGACTTGTTGAAGGGGCAAACGCATTCAGATATGGCAGAGAGATGTCAGCAATGAGGGGCAGACCAAGTGTCGGACTGTTGAGTGAAGACGTGCACCAACGGCATGTGATCAATGTGAATGACAAAGGGCAAATACACCACCAGCTATTCACGATCAAAGGTAAAGAAGCTGGATTACACCTTTGAAAGTTTTCTAATGAAGAATTCCAGTAGGCTGGTCAAGGCGTTGACAACCTGCTCGTGTTCTGCACCAAAAGAGACATCCCTGACATTAGTAGATACAGGGGGCATGTGGCACGAGAAAATGAGAGCAGCAGCGGTTAATAGGTCGTTCTATGTGTTGCTTAAAGCCACTTCCTGAAGGGCAGGCCACTTCAGGTCTTTTGGCTTACCATTGAGGGAGGTGTAGAGGGGTGTAAGAATGTTGGCAATCGCTGAAAAAAATCTAGTAATAATATTACATTGGGCCCAAGAATTCTTGAAGTACTTTGATGGTCGAGGTGATGGACAGGTATTGAATAGCTGCTACTTTCTCAAGAATGGGGTCAACTCCTTCAAGAATGATGCAGTGCCCTAGGAACGATACTTCATTGGCGATAAAGGTGAACTTGTTGTACCGAAATAGAAGGCTTTTTTGTTGTAAATGGTAAAGAATGATGCTTATGTGACAAAGGTGTCCTTCATTTGGCATAAACAGAAGAGGAGGTTCCCTAAGATGCCATACATGAATAGTTGAAAAGAAGCCCCCAAAAATATAAAGGCCAGAAATGGAGTAATGGAATGAGTTTGTACAGAAGGGGATAGTGATGGTGGTCTTTGAGATATCTCCTGGGTTCATGAGTACCTGATAATACCCCTACAAGATATCGAGGGAGGAAAAAACCTTCCATTTGTCCAAGCAAGTGGAAACATTGCTGACATCTTTGAGGGAATGGTAATCGAATTCTGTATGCTGGTTTAGACTTCTGCAATACCCACATGACACAGAGTGCTATCTTTCTTTACTATTATATGTAAGTGCGACGACATTGGGCTTGAGGCCTTTTTGCAAAGGCCTATTTTTCACATTTTGGGGAACGCTCGTTTAGTGGCCGCCAAACAATTTAGTCCCAGACGCCGGAATCTGGTGAGCACTTGGTTCCCATGTGCGTTTGACAAATTCTGGACGGAAGACTTCCGGGTACGACATGAGAAGATGTTCGAAGGAATCCATGGGTATAATGAAGTGGATGGCGAGGTCGGAAGAGCAAGGTTGAAGGAGTGTCAATGATTATGACACTGCGTTGACTAACCAAGTGAGCAACATCAACCAGGAGGAGGAAATGAGAAAGGAATCCGCACCAAGGATTAACAATGTGTTATCAGCAACGAGAGATTTACAATGATATCTGGCACTCCCCAACAATAATGTGAGGGTTTCATACCTATAAGTGGGGCTCACAGATCCGTTGGCAGCTACTAGGTAGACACAAGCAAGCATACACTGACTATATCATGGCCAGGAGAGTGGCTATAGAAGAAGAGAACAGAATGCACCAATGTCTACCAAAAACTGTATGCTAGTACCTATATCACTAAAAAGAAATAATTAGTTATAGGGGAGACCACCACCACAAGCGATTGCCTACTTACAAGTTTTTTGGTGACTGATAACCATTCGCACATTTCTTTAAAACCACCCCAAATCTTGATTGGTAAAAGCATGAATGTGGCCGATGGGTGTCAGTAAGTGGCTGTTGAGGTCTTTGGTTGGGGTATCAATTAGGGTGGCATATGTCGGTGGTGTGCAGCTTTGTTGCTCCTCTGGCAAATCATGGGGTATGTGGCTGTGTCCTACTACATTCATGTCATCTTTGGTCGATGTTAAATAGCTGTCTTCTTCCTCACGGGTAGAGGGATCCATGGAGGTCTTGAAAGTGATGAGATAACTGGGCAAAATATCAGCATCCCGGTTGTCAGATGGTACCAGTTTGTGTGGGCTGAATACACAAAATGAACGAAGTAGCTTTATCTACTGAGGAGAGCTGTTTGCATCAGATTTCAGGCGAGGGATACTGGTCATTTCCCTTAGTGTGAGGGAAGCCTTTTGTTCTCCCCACAGTTGTTGAGAAAGCTGAAAAAGTATGGCTATTTTAGAAGCTGGCGATGATCAGTACTGCTCCAGGAGGTATGTATTGAGGGCGTTGAACGGTATTGGTGTTTCCCATTTTTGGCAAATACAAAAGAAGGATTCCGGGAAAATGTCCTTGGTGATCGCCGAATGGACATAGACTGCTTTGGTGCTTGAGTGAGTCACACCCTTGATGCGAAACTGAACCTCGGCATGCTGAAACCAATGCCTCTGCACTGGTGAAATGGGCTACGTTCATGGATGTATTGTGTATAATTGAGTCAGGGTTAGATGGCGGTATCTTCTGACAGTAAGGCACACCATTGAGTGACAAAGGCAGTCACCAAAGTAAGAGGTTGCTGTTAGATTAAAACCTCGAGGAAAGATGAATGCAACTAACTTCTATTCATCAGATAACAATTTTATAAACAGTACAAGCAGTTCAGGGCAGGATTTTAACAAAAAAAATCGAACTAATTAATGCATGCAAAGGAAAGATTTAAGAGGGTCTGTTATTAATGCCGGGAATAGTGAAAGATAGAAAAAAAGAAATACCGGTACAGCATACAAGCGTGTGTGAAAAACATACGGTACACTGCTTTATATATAAATTATCACCTCCTAACAATCAATACACATTTTGGGGAAAATGGCTTTCCATTTTATTGGACAGGCGCTAAAATACCTATTTCCTTTATTAGATGCAATGGCTGCATAATTCATGAAATAAGTTAGACGAGGCTGTTTCCTTTTTTAAAAAATATTGATGTAAGCAAAGGTTATTGGATTTATAGTTGACGTTGTAAGCAGGCAAAAGATAGAAGCTCAATTATTTATAAGCATATGGGACTAAGAGGTATTGAGAAATAGGGATATTAAAAAAAAAAAAAACAGGATATGTAGGTAAAAATAATTATATGATATGATTCATAAGTTTTGGAAGAGAAGAACATAGGATAGAGAACCCCCCCCCAAAAAAAAAAAAAAAATATATATATATATATATATATATATATATATATATATATATATATATATATATATATATATATATATATATATATATATATATATATATAGTGATTAATCAGGTGAAGGAGGTAGTGAAAAAAAAAATCTTCAATATTCAACGAGCGAGATAGAGCACGAAAGGTATGAATCAGTGACTATTTATTTGATTACGGATTAAACCACACCTTTTAAACCTATTGTGTTAGAGGATGAGATAGCTAATTTTAGTTTTTATTTGATTTTGTTCCTTTTTTCGGAGCCTTTTAAAGTGTAGTAAAACACCTTCTTTAACTGAATAAAGTATATTATATAAAGATTCTTGGATTCAAATTCCTTATTAATTACCCTTACAATTTTTCATTTCCGCTTAGCAGGCTTGACATAGGTGGATCTTTGATATTAACTGTATAAGATTTTCTCTAGTTTTAAGTGAACATTTGATGAATTGAATGTTCTTTATACTGATGTGACTTATGGTATTTTCAAAGTCCCTATATTTCTCAGTTATACTTTATACTTTATTTACCTTCCAAGAGTTAATGTCTGTTTTTGTAGTAATATTTCTCGTTTTGTTTTAATTATGTAAAAATATCAGATAACAACATACCATCTTTATGAACGTTTTGAAAACGACTATCTATATAGAAACTAAAATGAGAATCATTATAATAAAGATCAGTATGCATAAGTTTTACAATAGAGGTCAAAATGTTTAAAGAAATACATTTACCTGTTAAGTTATTAAAAACTGTACATAGATATAAAACTGTTGACAGCCTTGCAACCATGAAGGTATTTTAAGCCGAAACTGCAAAAAAATTTCACTTTATTGCAGAATTTATATTTACTCAGATGTGGGCAGAATATGATAATCCTTTATTTGGTTCTGTTTGAAGCTGAATTGAGCAATTTTGAAACTAACCGTTTCTACAAAAATGTTTCTAAGCGATATATATTTTATGGTAATGGAGGGTTGATTAATTTCTTTTTTCAAATTCGTTGTGAGATGGAATTTTGTAAAATATGGAAATCATATGATAATTAAAATTGATAAAACTAGAGAATTCTTTCAGCTGACGAATATGTAAAGCAGGATAACTTATCATACATTAACTGTATGATTTACACATAGAGAACATTGATTGTAGGATATTATATGCTAATGATATTAAACTGCATCTAAGTATTTGCATGTGTTACGGACCAATTCTTAAATACCTCAAAGTTTACTGCCGCCAGATTCCGGCACATAACATATTTAATTTATTGTCCTTGTATCACTTTATACATATATAGCTCAAGCTTTAATAATAAAGATCTTCAGCAGAAACATTAGAGTGGAATAATAAAACATAACAAAACATTTTAAATAATTATTAACAAAAGAAGAACCCATAAACGTATAAAGTTAGTAATGCAAAAAGTTACAAACAATCCAATTGAAAGTTACAATAGTTAATGAAATTCGGTAAGTTACAGTTTCTTAAACGGAGGTGAGGCAAGTATTATGTATTTAATAATACTGATCCAAATGATCAGGGGGACACCCCACGGGAACATCTGCAAGAGGGACATAACACATCGTTGCTACCAACAGTCAACAGGGCTAACTTCCTCATTGAGGCAAATCCTCATCAACTATATCGTCTGGGAACCTATACCGTGCAAGTCCATTGAAGCATTCAGCTTCCACAAAGCGCGCTTTCTAAATAAACTCGCTACCTTCGTAGCCAACGATGCACGATACCCAGAACGATCACTGAAGTATAGCCATAATCACACTCGCAACGCACAGCTATTCAAACGTCCACTCTCGTCTACTGCAGAGTTCCGTGTCCCGCCTGAAGTACACCTCACGCCTCCAACGTCACCTGCTGTAACAGTAATATCGACATATGATTAGGGAACTATGGTATCTGAAGAATAGGAAATAACCCAAAACAGTAGTTTTGGAAAGAATTATTTCTTACAAACTATTACGGGATCGTAACACCCCCACCCTTAACAAAAAATCACATTGATTTGATTAAAGTGAATGCTAGCAAGCAAAATAATTTTAGTAGCAATATAACCTACAGATTTCTTTCCAAACCTTATCTCCACCAAGAAAAACAAAGTTGCACACAATAATTCCTTTACAATAGTAATGCAAAGTATACAATCTACAGACTAAACAAAACATAGGACACCTTACAAAATTCTCAATAGAAAAGCAAGCAGATTAATTACATATACAAAGCAAACATGCGGGATAACATCATTACATTCTAGACAGGGCATCTGGTATATTGTTATCTTTGCCAGGAATGTGAATAACTTCCAAATTATAATCCTGCAAAAACATTGCCCAGCGGGTAAGTCTACGATTTTTATTATTGAACTGCTGGATATATTTCAGTGGATTGTGATCTGTATATACTATAACTTTACCACTCTGAGCACTAATATATGCTTCGAAATGCAGAAGAGATAATATAAGAGCAAGAGCCTCTTTTTCTATCACTGAATACTTAACCTGATGCTTATTCATTTTTTTAGAAAAATATGAAATCGGATGACTTACTCCATCCTCACACACCTGCAGCAGAACAGCACCTACCCCTTGATCCGAGGCATCTACCGCAAGGCTAAAAGGAAGTTCAAAGTTTGGTGCCCTGAGAACGGGACTAGAAGTCAATACACATTTAACTATTTCAAATGACTCTTTACATTTTTCATCCCACACAAATTTGGAATGCTTTCTCAACAAGTTGGTTAAAGGTGCAACAACATCTGAATAATTAGCAACGAAACGGCTGTAGTAACCAGCCATTCCTAAGAATCTCTGCAATTCTCTCTTTGATGAAGGTACAGGGAATTCTTTAATCTTTGCAACATTAACCTCTTTAGGAAGTACTTCACCTTTCCCAACTACATGACCCAAAAAGGTTACAGTAGCTTCACAAAAGACAGACTTGCTGAGATTAATCACCAAACCAGCATTGGACAGAGCAGTTAACAATTCCTCCAAAATCACCAGATGAGTTTCAAAGTCATTAGAATAAACGATGATATCATCAATATAAACAACACAATTTTTTATTCCCCGAGTAATCATGGCCATTAATCGTTGAAAAGTGGCAGCGGCGTTCCGCATGCCAAAGGGCATCACTTCGAATTGATACAAACCATCAGCTGTCACAAACGCCGATACCTCCTTTGCTCGATTACTCAAAGGGACCTGGTAATATCCTTTTAGGAGATCAATTTTCGTAATGAACTTTGAATTTCCTACCTTATCAATGCAATCGTCAACACGCGGAATAGGAAAAGAATCTGCCTTTGTTGCTTTGTTGACCTTGCGATAATCAATGCATAATCGATTTTGTCCATTCTCCTTTGCAACAACTACAATTGGTGAGCTCCACGAACTGCTGCTGGGTGTAATTAAATTATTAGTTAGCAAATAGTTTATTTCCTTTTCAACAAATTCTTTCTTAACAGGATTTAAGCGATAAGGGGCTTGCCTAATTGGCGTTTCATTCTCTAATTCAACATCGTGCTGTACTAAAGTGGTCCTACCTGGTGTATCTCTGACAGTTTCGGGGAACTTCATTAACACTTTCAGTAATCCATTAATTTGGTTAGTACTCAGGATAGGACTTCTACACACATTAGGTAACAAAACAGAATTATTACCCGGCCAAGCAAATTCTTTCTCCGAAGTTACACATTTCGAATTAACCTCCTCTGCAACAGACAAAACCACTGTTTTCTCTCGCTCAAAGTACTTTTTTAACATGTTAATATGACATTGCAAATTACGATCAGGAAGCTTAATAATGTAATTTAAATCATTCACTTTGCTTAGAACTTCAAAGGGTCCCAAAAACTTATTCTGTAACGAACCTCTTACACCCTGTGATAAAACCAGTACTTTATCTCCAGGAACAAAGACCCTTTCCTTAGATTTTAAATCATACAAAGACTTCATCTTACTTTGACTCTTCAGTAAATTACTCTTTGCTATTTCCCACATTTCGTAAAGCTTGTCCTTACCATCATTAATTAAATCAGCAATATTCACTTCGCTCAGCCCATTACCTTCCCAAACTTCCCTTAACAAGTCTAATGGACCTCTTACTTTATGCGCAAACACCAAGTTGAATGGAGCAAAATTTGTTGACTCATTTGGTATAGACCGTACTGCAAACAACAAATAAGGAAGATATTCTTCCCACAAACCAACCTTTTCATTGCACATCTTCCGAATCATTGCCTTCAAAGTTTGGTGGAATCTTTCTACAATTCCCTGTGACTCCGGATGGTATGGAGTAGAAGGTTTATGTTCAATTCCAAAATTCTTAAACTGCTGCAGCAATAGTTTAGATAGAAAATTAGTTCCACGATCAGACTGGATTGTTTTAGGAAGACCAAACCTAGAAAAATAATTGATCAAATGTTTTGCAATAACCCTAGCTTTCTGGGACTTAAGAGGGATAGCCTCGGGATATCTGGTTAACCTGTCTATGATAGTTAATACGTACTCAGACCCTACTTTCGAACGAGGTAAGGGACCCATAACATCAATGACTACATGCTCGAAGGGTTCTCCTAAAGAAGGAATGGGAGAAAGGGGAGCCTTAGGAATTACCATATTAGGCTTACCAGAAATTTGGCACTGGTGACACGTCTTACAATATTTCTTGACATCTCTTTTCAGACCTTTCCAATAGAAATTTTTCCTAACCCTATCAAAGGTTTTAGTAATGCCCAAGTGACCAGCAAACAAATCATCATGAGCTTTTCTTAATATACCATTTCTGAATTTAGAAGGTACAACAATTACCCTATGCTTCAACAGATTTCCCTCTCGTTTCCGAATAGGAACAATTACTTTATAGAGAACTTCATTATCCACTTCATAATCTACTCCTTTACCCTCTTTCAACTTAATTTTAATATTTTTAATCTCAATGTCTTCATTTTGAACCCTTACTAAGTCATCTCTATTCCAATTCATTACTTTTTCAGAGCAAATAGATTTATTGCTACTTACGTGATCTAATGAATCTGCATTAAATAAACTCTCCAACTCAGGATGCTCAACTTCAAAGTCGGTACTTTTGCCTGACCTAGTTGTCACAAGCACAGTTTCAGGTTTAGGTACTAACACCTGTGGATTGGCAAAAACTGTCGGATTACAACTTACTTTACCTTGAGCAAGATCATTTGCCAAAACAACATCAACCTCAGGTATGGGGAGAGTATCAACAACCGCAAACTTAGCCTCCCTGGCAACAATGTCTGAAAAAAAATACAGTTCAACTACCGGGCAAGATATCCACTCGTTTCCAACACCTTTAATAAGTTTATGCTCATTCAACCACTTACTGCCCACTGGAATGGCTTTCCGTAGAATTAAAGATTGAGAAGACCCTGTATCTCTAAGTACATTGACATTATGACCCTCTTGCCAACTTTCAAGTGTGCTGATTTTACCTTGAGATTTAAACCACTTAAAGTCGTCATCCACTATCTGTTTATTATTAACGAGCATGGCAGAATCCCTTTTAGGACACTTAGTAGCTATATGCCCATTTTTACCACAACAAAAGCAAGTTACCCTGCCCTGGTACTTAGATTTAAAATGCTTTTGGGGAGAAGCAGGACTACTCTTAAATTGATTACCATCATTAGCAGTTACGTTAACCCCTGTAGGCAATTTAACAGTTTCACAAGTATTATATTTACCTTTAGCAGCAGGCTTAGAATAACTATTATGAGTTATCACATACCCATCAGCTAACCGAGCAGCACTCGCTAAATTGTCAATTTTCTTTTCATCTAAGAAAATGCAAAGGTCTTTAGGCAAATTGTGCTTAAAATTTTCCAATAATATTAACTGACACAATTTAGCATACTCACAATTGACATCGCTGGATCTCAACCAATTTTCAAAATGTTTCTCCATTTCACGAGCAAACTCCACGAAAGTTTGATTGGAGGATTTTCGACTGTCACGAAACTTTACTCTGTAGGCTTCAGGAACCATCTCATAAATCCTTAAAACGGCTTCTTTCACTTTAGCATAATCTTTACTATCTTCTAACGACAGAGAAGCCCAAGCCTTTAGGGCCTTCCCGGAGAAAGCCGTCTGAGCCATGAATGCCCACTTATCCTCACTCCAATTGAAATTTGCCGCTACCTTCTCAAAAGCTATGAAAAATTCTACGACGTCACTCTCGTCAAACTTTGGTACGTACTTCAACATACGGGAATCTTCATTACCAGAAATGGGAGATTGGGAACCCGTCAACCTGGCCAACTCCAACTCATGATCACGTTTCTGCTGTTCATTTTCTAACTGCTTCATACTAAGTTCATGTTCACGCTGCTTCTGTTCATCTTCAAACTCGAGTTTTTTCAAATCAAGTTTCAGTCGAAGCTTCACTACCTCACAGTCTTCGTCGATTTCTTCTTCCAAAAGCTTGAAGTCAACGTCCACTCCATCCTGAACAAGATGCGCTATAATACCTTTCCTTATGTCATCATTAGTACTACTAAGCGTAAAATCCAACTCTAAATAATCCGACACAACCAGCAGTTCCGACTTTTTAATAGTAAACAATTTACTACGCCAATTGTCTCTACTAAGAAAACGAGCGGCATCGTCAGTAGTTTCAATTTCCATGTTTTTATCATTAATTATACAATCCAACCCAATGACACTGCTGAAGATCCCACTGGGGATGCCAAAAATATGTTATTGACCAATTCTTAAATACCTCAAAGTTTACTGCCGCCAGATTCCGGCACATAACATATTTAATTTATTGTCCTTGTATCACTTTATACATATATAGCTCAAGCTTTAATAATAAAGATCTTCAGCAGAAACATTAGAGTGGAATAATAAAACATAACAAAACATTTTAAATAATTATTAACAAAAGAAGAACCCATAAACGTATAAAGTTAGTAATGCAAAAAGTTACAAACAATCCAATTGAAAGTTACAATAGTTAATGAAATTCGGTAAGTTACAGTTTCTTAAACGGAGGTGAGGCAAGTATTATGTATTTAATAATACTGATCCAAATGATCAGGGGGACACCCCACGGGAACATCTGCAAGAGGGACATAACACATCGTTGCTACCAACAGTCAACAGGGCTAACTTCCTCATTGAGGCAAATCCTCATCAACTATATCGTCTGGGAACCTATACCGTGCAAGTCCATTGAAGCATTCAGCTTCCACAAAGCGCGCTTTCTAAATAAACTCGCTACCTTCGTAGCCAACGATGCACGATACCCAGAACGATCACTGAAGTATAGCCATAATCACACTCGCAACGCACAGCTATTCAAACGTCCACTCTCGTCTACTGCAGAGTTCCGTGTCCCGCCTGAAGTACACCTCACGCCTCCAACGTCACCTGCTGTAACAGTAATATCGACATATGATTAGGGAACTATGGTATCTGAAGAATAGGAAATAACCCAAAACAGTAGTTTTGGAAAGAATTATTTCTTACAAACTATTACGGGATCGTAACACCCCCACCCTTAACAAAAAATCACATTGATTTGATTAAAGTGAATGCTAGCAAGCAAAATAATTTTAGTAGCAATATAACCTACAGATTTCTTTCCAAACCTTATCTCCACCAAGAAAAACAAAGTTGCACACAATAATTCCTTTACAATAGTAATGCAAAGTATACAATCTACAGACTAAACAAAACATAGGACACCTTACAAAATTCTCAATAGAAAAGCAAGCAGATTAATTACATATACAAAGCAAACATGCGGGATAACATCATTACATTCTAGACAGGGCATCTGGTATATTGTTATCTTTGCCAGGAATGTGAATAACTTCCAAATTATAATCCTGCAAAAACATTGCCCAGCGGGTAAGTCTACGATTTTTATTATTGAACTGCTGGATATATTTCAGTGGATTGTGATCTGTATATACTATAACTTTACCACTCTGAGCACTAATATATGCTTCGAAATGCAGAAGAGATAATATAAGAGCAAGAGCCTCTTTTTCTATCACTGAATACTTAACCTGATGCTTATTCATTTTTTTAGAAAAATATGAAATCGGATGACTTACTCCATCCTCACACACCTGCAGCAGAACAGCACCTACCCCTTGATCCGAGGCATCTACCGCAAGGCTAAAAGGAAGTTCAAAGTTTGGTGCCCTGAGAACGGGACTAGAAGTCAATACACATTTAACTATTTCAAATGACTCTTTACATTTTTCATCCCACACAAATTTGGAATGCTTTCTCAACAAGTTGGTTAAAGGTGCAACAACATCTGAATAATTAGCAACGAAACGGCTGTAGTAACCAGCCATTCCTAAGAATCTCTGCAATTCTCTCTTTGATGAAGGTACAGGGAATTCTTTAATCTTTGCAACATTAACCTCTTTAGGAAGTACTTCACCTTTCCCAACTACATGACCCAAAAAGGTTACAGTAGCTTCACAAAAGACAGACTTGCTGAGATTAATCACCAAACCAGCATTGGACAGAGCAGTTAACAATTCCTCCAAAATCACCAGATGAGTTTCAAAGTCATTAGAATAAACGATGATATCATCAATATAAACAACACAATTTTTTATTCCCCGAGTAATCATGGCCATTAATCGTTGAAAAGTGGCAGCGGCGTTCCGCATGCCAAAGGGCATCACTTCGAATTGATACAAACCATCAGCTGTCACAAACGCCGATACCTCCTTTGCTCGATTACTCAAAGGGACCTGGTAATATCCTTTTAGGAGATCAATTTTCGTAATGAACTTTGAATTTCCTACCTTATCAATGCAATCGTCAACACGCGGAATAGGAAAAGAATCTGCCTTTGTTGCTTTGTTGACCTTGCGATAATCAATGCATAATCGATTTTGTCCATTCTCCTTTGCAACAACTACAATTGGTGAGCTCCACGAACTGCTGCTGGGTGTAATTAAATTATTAGTTAGCAAATAGTTTATTTCCTTTTCAACAAATTCTTTCTTAACAGGATTTAAGCGATAAGGGGCTTGCCTAATTGGCGTTTCATTCTCTAATTCAACATCGTGCTGTACTAAAGTGGTCCTACCTGGTGTATCTCTGACAGTTTCGGGGAACTTCATTAACACTTTCAGTAATCCATTAATTTGGTTAGTACTCAGGATAGGACTTCTACACACATTAGGTAACAAAACAGAATTATTACCCGGCCAAGCAAATTCTTTCTCCGAAGTTACACATTTCGAATTAACCTCCTCTGCAACAGACAAAACCACTGTTTTCTCTCGCTCAAAGTACTTTTTTAACATGTTAATATGACATTGCAAATTACGATCAGGAAGCTTAATAATGTAATTTAAATCATTCACTTTGCTTAGAACTTCAAAGGGTCCCAAAAACTTATTCTGTAACGAACCTCTTACACCCTGTGATAAAACCAGTACTTTATCTCCAGGAACAAAGACCCTTTCCTTAGATTTTAAATCATACAAAGACTTCATCTTACTTTGACTCTTCAGTAAATTACTCTTTGCTATTTCCCACATTTCGTAAAGCTTGTCCTTACCATCATTAATTAAATCAGCAATATTCACTTCGCTCAGCCCATTACCTTCCCAAACTTCCCTTAACAAGTCTAATGGACCTCTTACTTTATGCGCAAACACCAAGTTGAATGGAGCAAAATTTGTTGACTCATTTGGTATAGACCGTACTGCAAACAACAAATAAGGAAGATATTCTTCCCACAAACCAACCTTTTCATTGCACATCTTCCGAATCATTGCCTTCAAAGTTTGGTGGAATCTTTCTACAATTCCCTGTGACTCCGGATGGTATGGAGTAGAAGGTTTATGTTCAATTCCAAAATTCTTAAACTGCTGCAGCAATAGTTTAGATAGAAAATTAGTTCCACGATCAGACTGGATTGTTTTAGGAAGACCAAACCTAGAAAAATAATTGATCAAATGTTTTGCAATAACCCTAGCTTTCTGGGACTTAAGAGGGATAGCCTCGGGATATCTGGTTAACCTGTCTATGATAGTTAATACGTACTCAGACCCTACTTTCGAACGAGGTAAGGGACCCATAACATCAATGACTACATGCTCGAAGGGTTCTCCTAAAGAAGGAATGGGAGAAAGGGGAGCCTTAGGAATTACCATATTAGGCTTACCAGAAATTTGGCACTGGTGACACGTCTTACAATATTTCTTGACATCTCTTTTCAGACCTTTCCAATAGAAATTTTTCCTAACCCTATCAAAGGTTTTAGTAATGCCCAAGTGACCAGCAAACAAATCATCATGAGCTTTTCTTAATATACCATTTCTGAATTTAGAAGGTACAACAATTACCCTATGCTTCAACAGATTTCCCTCTCGTTTCCGAATAGGAACAATTACTTTATAGAGAACTTCATTATCCACTTCATAATCTACTCCTTTACCCTCTTTCAACTTAATTTTAATATTTTTAATCTCAATGTCTTCATTTTGAACCCTTACTAAGTCATCTCTATTCCAATTCATTACTTTTTCAGAGCAAATAGATTTATTGCTACTTACGTGATCTAATGAATCTGCATTAAATAAACTCTCCAACTCAGGATGCTCAACTTCAAAGTCGGTACTTTTGCCTGACCTAGTTGTCACAAGCACAGTTTCAGGTTTAGGTACTAACACCTGTGGATTGGCAAAAACTGTCGGATTACAACTTACTTTACCTTGAGCAAGATCATTTGCCAAAACAACATCAACCTCAGGTATGGGGAGAGTATCAACAACCGCAAACTTAGCCTCCCTGGCAACAATGTCTGAAAAAAAATACAGTTCAACTACCGGGCAAGATATCCACTCGTTTCCAACACCTTTAATAAGTTTATGCTCATTCAACCACTTACTGCCCACTGGAATGGCTTTCCGTAGAATTAAAGATTGAGAAGACCCTGTATCTCTAAGTACATTGACATTATGACCCTCTTGCCAACTTTCAAGTGTGCTGATTTTACCTTGAGATTTAAACCACTTAAAGTCGTCATCCACTATCTGTTTATTATTAACGAGCATGGCAGAATCCCTTTTAGGACACTTAGTAGCTATATGCCCATTTTTACCACAACAAAAGCAAGTTACCCTGCCCTGGTACTTAGATTTAAAATGCTTTTGGGGAGAAGCAGGACTACTCTTAAATTGATTACCATCATTAGCAGTTACGTTAACCCCTGTAGGCAATTTAACAGTTTCACAAGTATTATATTTACCTTTAGCAGCAGGCTTAGAATAACTATTATGAGTTATCACATACCCATCAGCTAACCGAGCAGCACTCGCTAAATTGTCAATTTTCTTTTCATCTAAGAAAATGCAAAGGTCTTTAGGCAAATTGTGCTTAAAATTTTCCAATAATATTAACTGACACAATTTAGCATACTCACAATTGACATCGCTGGATCTCAACCAATTTTCAAAATGTTTCTCCATTTCACGAGCAAACTCCACGAAAGTTTGATTGGAGGATTTTCGACTGTCACGAAACTTTACTCTGTAGGCTTCAGGAACCATCTCATAAATCCTTAAAACGGCTTCTTTCACTTTAGCATAATCTTTACTATCTTCTAACGACAGAGAAGCCCAAGCCTTTAGGGCCTTCCCGGAGAAAGCCGTCTGAGCCATGAATGCCCACTTATCCTCACTCCAATTGAAATTTGCCGCTACCTTCTCAAAAGCTATGAAAAATTCTACGACGTCACTCTCGTCAAACTTTGGTACGTACTTCAACATACGGGAATCTTCATTACCAGAAATGGGAGATTGGGAACCCGTCAACCTGGCCAACTCCAACTCATGATCACGTTTCTGCTGTTCATTTTCTAACTGCTTCATACTAAGTTCATGTTCACGCTGCTTCTGTTCATCTTCAAACTCGAGTTTTTTCAAATCAAGTTTCAGTCGAAGCTTCACTACCTCACAGTCTTCGTCGATTTCTTCTTCCAAAAGCTTGAAGTCAACGTCCACTCCATCCTGAACAAGATGCGCTATAATACCTTTCCTTATGTCATCATTAGTACTACTAAGCGTAAAATCCAACTCTAAATAATCCGACACAACCAGCAGTTCCGACTTTTTAATAGTAAACAATTTACTACGCCAATTGTCTCTACTAAGAAAACGAGCGGCATCGTCAGTAGTTTCAATTTCCATGTTTTTATCATTAATTATACAATCCAACCCAATGACACTGCTGAAGATCCCACTGGGGATGCCAAAAATATGTTATTGACCAATTCTTAAATACCTCAAAGTTTACTGCCGCCAGATTCCGGCACATAACATATTTAATTTATTGTCCTTGTATCACTTTATACATATATAGCTCAAGCTTTAATAATAAAGATCTTCAGCAGAAACATTAGAGTGGAATAATAAAACATAACAAAACATTTTAAATAATTATTAACAAAAGAAGAACCCATAAACGTATAAAGTTAGTAATGCAAAAAGTTACAAACAATCCAATTGAAAGTTACAATAGTTAATGAAATTCGGTAAGTTACAGTTTCTTAAACGGAGGTGAGGCAAGTATTATGTATTTAATAATACTGATCCAAATGATCAGGGGGACACCCCACGGGAACATCTGCAAGAGGGACATAACACATCGTTGCTACCAACAGTCAACAGGGCTAACTTCCTCATTGAGGCAAATCCTCATCAACTATATCGTCTGGGAACCTATACCGTGCAAGTCCATTGAAGCATTCAGCTTCCACAAAGCGCGCTTTCTAAATAAACTCGCTACCTTCGTAGCCAACGATGCACGATACCCAGAACGATCACTGAAGTATAGCCATAATCACACTCGCAACGCACAGCTATTCAAACGTCCACTCTCGTCTACTGCAGAGTTCCGTGTCCCGCCTGAAGTACACCTCACGCCTCCAACGTCACCTGCTGTAACAGTAATATCGACATATGATTAGGGAACTATGGTATCTGAAGAATAGGAAATAACCCAAAACAGTAGTTTTGGAAAGAATTATTTCTTACAAACTATTACGGGATCGTAACAGCATGTTTCAAAAATTTCACCGAATATAAAAGTCAGGAAATAAGAGTTTGAAGAATCCTTTTAAATTGAGGAATATTTTGATATATTTCAAGATAAAATAGATGGCAGTGTCAATCAGAGGAAAATATTAAATCAATGTAAATTAACACTGTAACAATAAAAAAAAATAATGGTATATATCTCAATTTGTTGAAATATTGGTTAGACATTTTATAACAACAGTAACACTACTATTACTAACTACTACTACTACTACTACTACTACTACTACTACTACTACTACTACTGGTACTAGATTTTACTAATAATAATAATAATGATAATAATAATAATAATAATAATAATAATAATATTCATGCTTGATGCCAGTTTATCCTAATCCAGAAGCTCTTTCTTATATCTGAAAATGTATATCATCTCATCCAAAGAAATACAAAAACATATCTGTTAAGAATCCGATTTCTCTGATGAGAAGGATAAACTGCTATTGCTTCTGGTACTTTTATAATGATATCAATAGATCGAGAGAACGCTGGTATATTACAGATGAAAATGGTACTGACTTATATGTTTGATTTAAAAAGAAATGGATACTATTGATTGTTGCAAAGTACATTAATAGGCAGTAATCCACATAAAAAAAAAAGAAGTTTCTTTTAGATGAAGAGAAAACAAATTTCTCTAATATTTCCTCAAATGAGCAGATGTTGTTAAGTTACTATCAAAATATTTCATTTGTTACATCCAGACAAGGTCTTCTCCAGTATTTTTGATCTTGCTATTTTCAGTTTTGCCGTTTGCAGCTGGAAGACAGAGGTTTTAGTCAAAGTTTACTATGGATTACTCATTGTTCTCTTCATAACCCATTCGATGAAAAGCTCAATAATGAGTTAATGTATTTGTTGATGTACAAAGAGTTATGTATTTGTGTTTTGCATGTTTGATCCCTGTTCTGGGGGGGGGGGGGGGGGGGGGGGCGGCATTCACTTATTGTATGTGTAGCTGAAAGAAATTGAGTTGCGTAAAATGACCCAGGGACACACTACACGAGCTCAATTTTTTCTGGAAAGACTTGGTCTTAAACGTTTAAAAGCCTGTAAGACATTAAATATTCATGTTAAACGTAAAGTAATAATGCTAATTTTAGAAATTATAATAAGTATTATAAATATCTAATCCTGCAGGATTGATTTTTATATATTAATGTTATATTATTGGTAAAAATGTATTTGCTATCAGCCCAGGTATGATACATTACTCGTTTGGTGAATATACTTTTTGGTATTTTTACGGCACATATGATCTTGATTACACAAACCTATTAAATTACGCTGTTTGATTTGATTAAGAAATTTGCTTTTTTACAAATATGTATATTTTTAATTCAATTACAAATACACTCTTGACAATAATCCTTTGGTTATTTATTAATATACTTCATATGCATTATATATCCAAAATTGAATATCCATCTGACCCCAGAATGGAGATGGATTTATTAACCGTCTGCTCTGTAATCTATATTCACAACGGATCATATCAAACGATAAAAACGCTGTTGTTTGTACAGGGAAAATTACCCTATCAATATGTTATTGCAAACAGGTAGTGAAAACATACTCAAACACATAGGTACACAAACACAGACACACACACAGATATATATATATATATATATATATATATATATATATATATATATATATATATATATATATATATATATATATATATATATATATAACAGCCTATTTTTGGGTGAGGTAGCCATGTCGTCCTGATGGAAGTTCCTAAAAGGTAGCTTCCTAGGGTATATTTGACTACAGTGATATTCCCAGAGAATTTTACCTTAAGGTATCCAGAATTCTAACTCCTGGAGCGAATATCCCTAAATAATCTCACAGGGATATCGCATAATATCAGAGGACGTATTCTTGACACGTCACATAGCTAACTTCACCCCGAACAGTATTACCGCTTCGAGGGGTTACAGTGACAAGAATCTGAAACGAGAATGAAAAGAGAGCCGCTCATAAGGCATCTCTCCTATCCCGTTTCCAGTGGGTATCTGATGAAGGCGGTAGCGCCCTCTTTATTCCTTGTAGCGATATACGAGGTGCTACAGATACTGTATTATAGGGAGGGGTCAATAAGCCCTTTTACAATAAAAGGAAGGGCGGGTCCATCAGGACGACATGGCTACCTCACCCAAAAATAGATTTTTCGCTTCGCTCAAAATCTGTTTTTTGGGCTCAGGTCATGTCGTCCTGATGGAAGTTTACCAGAGCATTACTGTATCTGTGGATTTTCAATCGGTGCCGTACTCTCAAGAAAGTATTTTCCTGGTCCGTCTAGACCTAGAGACCTATGATGTTACCGTCATACATCATTTCATCTAAGCATGAACTATGTTAGTGTTTCCTGCCCCCTACAGGGAAGAGTCGTACTAGACTCTGGGAAAAGTCTTGAGGAGTACATAATAACTACGGATGACTAAATGACAAGCTTGTATAGTGGTCTCGCCCTATACATTATAAAGCAAAGTTTGTATAAGAGTCACCAATGTCAGTATGAATTTGTGACACCTTCCCCAAAGTGACTACTCTTATTAACTATTGGATAACGAATTTATCCACATAGGAACAAATTTTGGATCTCTGCACTATCCCTTTAGGGTACCACGTCAACCCTTCCTAAGGAAAAGTTAAAGTGAGTGGAATTTTGCTTGAATTAGGGAACAATCTTAAAAGACATACCATGATAAAAATATCCATATTTTAATCTTAATGCTCCGTACATTTCTAATAAAATGAGTGTGGGCGAATAAGACGCAGGGTTCACTACGAACTAGTTTATTAAAATTTAATAAACGTACATATCAGATCAACATTTATAAAATTTATAAAATGTGGATGATATGCATTAAAGCATAAAGAAAAACAGTCAACAGAAAATGTTGTTTCGTCTACCAGGAAACAGATTTGTCACTTCAATTGAATTATTAATAATAATGATACATTCTGTATACTGTTTATTTACACTAGCGTAAGAAACGCTTGGCACAAGTGTCTGTATTATGCTATAGTTCACCAACATCAATGGAACAGTTCGTAAGGACACTTTCGTGGCCTATCGCTCAGTGTGTAGTAACATACAGTGACTACACACGCACCCTCTTAATTAATTGTCCCAAATTTATTATACTGTTCCTCGCAGATTTAAAACAGAAGGTTAAAGAATTCTACATGCTGTTACCACAGACCTCTTAAGTTGCTGCACTTGCTTCGCATAGTGCATAAAGAACACCTTGGATGACTACCATCCGGTGTACGAACAAGGATGTTCAAAGTCCATATAATTAAAGAAATATTATGGAAGAGGCAACTTTCCTCGGATCTTGACTAACTGGTGTACTGTGTGGATCCGTTCTGCGAATAACACGGGTGATTTTCGCCCTTAGTTATAGATAACTTTGAGCCCAGGGTTTCTCTTCTGAACAGCTGTCCTCCCCTAAAGTCTGAAGTTCTAGGAAGATAGACCTTTAGGCACTCCAATGGACATAGAGATGCAACTTCCTTCAGAGGGCAGATTCTCTAGGGACCCCACCTATTGGTGGGTAGTTTGTTCCTGGTAAGAAACGTTGGGTCTGGAAATAGATTCAGTTCTCCCTCCAAGAACTGACGTGGCCTTCCTCTCTAGAGAGAGCCACTATTTTACTAACTCTGGGCCCCAAAGCGAGTACAAGCAGAAATATGACTTTAAATTCAAAACCTTTTAAGCGCATTCCTCATTGTTCATTATTTATACACAATGAAGAATCTTATCTAATGACCATGCAGAGGGTCTTTGGAGGGGCTGAAGGGCTAAGCCTGGCATGGGCCTTTGTAGTTCATTAAGAACGTCGTTAGAAAGGTCGACTTGTAAGGCATGTTGGCTGCTAAACCTTGCTCATGAAGGTGAATGAAGAATGATAAATAGGAATCTATCGAGATTTCTTTTGGTTTCTTCGCCTTGACAAAGGATATCTGTTTCTTCCCTGAAGCCTCATAATGTCTTATGGTTCCCTCCTAAAGTCTGGACTGACGTTTAACACCGAATCTTTTTCTCATCGTTAAGGAGAGAAAATCATGAGATGTAGGTTCCGTGTTTTCTATGATGAAGCGAAGACAGTCAACTTCTGTACTTGCTGAGACAGGGATGGATCCGGTAGCGGTACGAATTTTAGTCGTAGTTCCAATGCCAGAGGGAACCACATGCTATTTGGCCACTTCTGTGCCACTATTTCTGCTTTCTCTTTGAAGGATCTCAGCTTATCGAGGACCTTCAAAAGGAGGTTGTGCGGAGGGAACAGATAAATCCTGGACCATCTGTTCCAGTCCAGGGACATAGCGTCCACTGCCTTCGCTAGCGGATCCTCAATGTGGACACTTAACAATCTATTTTCTTGTTGTCTTTCGTCGCAAAGAGGTCTATCTGCAGCTCTGGGACTTGACTCGAGATGGAGAACGATCCTGCGTCAAGGGACCATTCTGACTCTATAGGTGTAAACCTGGATAGAGCGTCCGCTGTCACATTGCGGAACCCTTGAATGTGAACTGCTGACAGGTGCCATTTCTTCCTTTCCGCCAAACGGAATTTGGCCAACATCACTTGGTGGATTTGAAGAGACCTCGACTCTTGTTGATTCAGGCATCTCACTACCACCTCGCTGTCTAGAACCAGTCTTATATGGGTCGAGTGGTGTTGAAGAATTATTTTATATACTAATTCTGTAGAAAATTTATAAAATTGTGTATATATATATTTATCTATATTCATATTTGTTTCATCCTTGAAACCCCCCTTTTGCCATACAAAGCAAAATCAAAAAGAAATACTGGGAGTTTCAAGGATATGCTCAGTCCATAGATGGCTCTGCTGGCTGTATTTTAATATTTGCAGTTCCTGATTCCACCATCCTTGGGAAAAAATTTCACCTACTGGTAATGAGGGAAGAGTGAGGAGGCAGATCAGTGATATTGGCCATATTGGACATATTGGATATATTGAATAATATTTTCTTCGAGTGTAGAAGTGCTATGAAGATGGAGTAGCACTTCAATTTAAAGCCACCTCTCCTGCAATTGCTTACCACGAGTGCTACCATGAAGAGTGCAATATCAAGATGTCTGAATACATAGTTCTCAACAATGGGATCTTCTGCTGCTCTTCAATTTGCATTGGGATTTTAAGGATAAGGCCTACCAACCCCGTAAGTTTCCTATGATTTTGTGGCATATGGTTCAACTTTGGTTAGGGGGTTATAATATTTGAAATGAATATTAATTATTCAAGTCTTCAACCCTAATTATAAATTTTCTATGGATTTTAAGCTCATTATAAAATTACTAGTGTTATTTCTAGCTTAAATCCAAATCATTGTTTTGTGCATAGAATAGCCTAGTGGGTGTTCAGATTGGCTTAAATCGATATACCGTGTCAGATTCTATTTTCCTGAGTTTGTTTTTTCATATGTAATTTAATATTACTTAACTTAGGATTTTAGTGAGCCTAATTTTTTCATTTGTTACTAGGTTAGGTTACTTGTGCTTGCTGGAAGGTAGCCTAGTATCATCGGCTTCAGTTATCTTCCTGGTCTTGGCAAATTTATTAGGTACCTAGTTCAGTTGTATGTAATGTTGTATTGGTATATTTGTATTTGATGTTGATATATTGTATATTATTCATTATTGTTTATAAAGGGAATTTAGATAAATTTTACATTAGGTTTTTGATGGAAATTTTTTCGTGGTTTGCAGAATCCATAGTTTTCAAAAACAGGCAAGAGTTGAGTGGGTTCTACCACAGGCAGTCACTAGTGATTGAGGATTCCACTTCAGCCATCAGAGTTCCATTGCTTTGCAATATTTAATATTTATTCAATATAAATAAAGAGTCTAATATTTTTAATATTAAAGTTTCTTTATCCAATATTGACATTAAAGTTATTGTTACTCTGCTCTCGCTGCTCTTGTTATAAATTTACATTCTATTTATGTTTTTGAAATGGCGCCCAACGTGGGGCTCTGAAGGCTGTCTCAATACTGGTGGCACTTGGGTAGCATTGTTGGAGTGGTGGTTTTTATCTGGATTATTGTTGTTATTATTGATCAGTGTACCGAATACTATAATTATCTTAAATTTTTTGTTTTGTTAGGCTGCATTGACGTTTAGAATTAAATTTTTCTATAATCATGACAGACATTAGGCTTCTTGTTATGAGTCGGAAGTACATCCGCTCTCAAGTCACTAGACAATTTAATGAAAGGCATAAATTTTCGCATTATAATAGCTCACAAAAGTTAAATCTTGTTGAAAAACTTAAGAATCTTAAGGAAGAACTTAAAGGGCTTGATAGTAAAGTCATATCTTTGAAGTGGTCAGAGAGCGAAGATGAAAATGAAATGGAAATTTAATTTAGCTCTTGTCCGGAATATAAAGATAAAATTTCTGAAATGTTGCTGCTCTTAGAGGTTAATGTTAATGGAAGCACAAGTGAAAATCTGAATGAAACTCCTCTTAGTCGTCTTAAAAGTCCAGTAGCACCTTTGCCTAAATTTAAGAGTTCTGATGATGAAAGTTTGGAATTATTCTTACAGCAGTTTGAGGAAACTACTGGAAAGTTTTCTTACACAGATTATGATAGGTTGTTGTTACTTAAACAGCAGGTTTCTGGCAAGGCTTTACTTTTGATAGACTCTTTAGAAGCAGACAAACAAGGTTATTCCCATGCAAAGGAACTCTTAAAAACAGCTTTTGCCTCGGTTGCAACTCAAAAGTTTAATGTGATGAAACAACTTCAAGAGCTGAAGTTAGGTTATGATTCAGAACCCTTTCAGTATATTAGTAATATTAGAAAATTACAAGAAGCTGTTAAGACTTTGAAAATGGATATAGATGATGTTTTGCAGTACTTTTTCCTAAGAGGAATTAATGAAACTTTCAGAAATCAGTTGATACAAATTACTAACAATTCAAAGCCCACTACAAGTGAAATTGTTGATAACTTTTTTGAAGCCAATGAACGGTATCAGAATGCAAATAAACTTGGTAAATTAAGTAAAAGTAAACAGCCTTCTGCTGAAAGGCATCAAGATAAACTAGGATTGAGTAAAAGTTCAAACTTAGCAGCAGAGGTTAATTTTAAAAGCTCCAATCCTTTTAATTCTTGCACACTTTGTAGTGATAAGGTTAATGGTGATCATCCAATCCATAAGTGCCCTGATTTTGCTACTGCTAAGGAAAAGATAGCTAGGTTGAGCATTTTGAATGGTTGCACTAAATGTGCAAGAATCGAGCATTTGGATAGCTCGTGTCATTTTAGATTTTCCAGAAAGTGTAAACATTGTCAAGGATGGCATTTCTCCTTTCTTTGCCTGTCAGATAATCATGAAAGTTCCGAGGTCGGAGATTAGGTGCGTAATCCTAAAAAAGCAGTTCCTAAGCAAAACGAGAAAAGTAAATCAAAAGATGTTCAAAATAGTACACAGAATGGGATAGTTTGTCCAGGTAGTTCCTTTCAGAGTAAGGGGGGCATAAATTCAATTTTACCCACATTTTCTTGTACTTTGGGCCCTAGTAAAATAAGAGGATTGAAGGATTCAGGTAGCCAAGCTAATTTCATTTCTGAGTGTGCTTTAGAAGGTCAGTGTTTCAAAGTTGTGAAAGATAATATTGATCTTGTTGTCAATGGGTTTAATGGAGCAAAATGCTATCGTACCAAGATATTTCAAATTTCTGTTAAGATTGGGGAGACAGCGCATAATATAGAAGCTATTTGTATCCCAGGTATTGATATAAATTTGAATTTACCCGGCCTTGGTAAAGTTGTTAGAAGTTTTAGAAATTATGGTTATAAGCTTTTAGATGAGTTTCTTGATGAGGCTAGAGAAGACATATCAAACATTCAGTTTGTCCAGGGGGCAAATTCAGCTCATTGTCTCATGGAAAAGCTGGTTAGTTTTGGTCATAGTGGTCAGTGTGTGTACTATGAAACAAGATTTGGCATTATGTTAATAGGAAACATTGAGAAATTAATTGCAAATTTGAAATTTCTCCCTAGCCTGCATGATGATACTCATTTACTTTTTGGCTTGGAAGAGAATTTAGATGAGCAAGGTAAATCACTGGATAATATTAAATTTCCTATGACTTCATGTTTCAAGTCTAGTGTTAGATGTATTGGAAGTGCAGAGGATCCTACAATCTGTATTTTAGATCATGATGGCAAGATCAGCGAGCATAAATTGCAAAAAGCTACTGATCACATTTTAGAGCGAGAATGCTCATATTATTTGCACAAAGATAGAACTGACTTAGATGGGGAGAGCACTGAACATAATAAGAAATTAGTTAGGTATTTACTTAATACACAAAGAGATGAAGAAGGCAGGTTGTTAATGCCACTTTTATGGAATGGTCGTGTTTCTCATTTGCTGGGAAAGAACACAAATTTAGCAAAGCAAATTTTGAAATCTAACCTAAAGAAATTATCGAAGAATGATGAATTTTTGAGATTAATGGATGATAACATAAAGACTCAGGTAGCTCAAAACTTAATTGAAAGAATTGATAATTTGGATAAGTTTTGTGAAGAACACCAAGGGTACAGTTTTTTGCCGCACATGGGAATATTTAAGTTAGACCGCAGTACTGCTAAATGCCGAATGGTTTTTCTTTCTAATTTGTGTGAAAAACAAAGTAATGGCTCCCCCTCTATTAGCCACAATCAGGCAATGTGGGCTGGCCCTTGTAATAATCATAAATTGTCTACTGCCTTGCTACTTTTAAGGTTTGATTCTCATTTATTGTGCTTTGATTTAAAGAAAGCTTTCCAGCAGATAGCATTAAATGAAACTGATCAAAGTAAATTATTATTCTTTTGGTTTAAAAATGTAAGTAAAGGAGATTTTACCATTATAGCATACAAGAATCTTCGTCTAAGTTTTGGGCTAAGGTGTAGCCCAACAATATTGATGATTGGTTTGTACAAAATATTGATGCTAGACACTGAAGGTGATTTGGACAACTTAAAGGAATTGAAGAAACTTATTTACTCTTTGATATACATGGATAATGGTGCGTTCACTGCAAATGATTCTGAAAGCTTACACTGGGGTTTTGATAACTTTAATAACATTTTTAATCCATATAAATTTGAATTACAACAATTCGTTACCAATGATGTTATGCTCCAAGAAAAAATAGTTAAGAATTTGGATGAAGTCACTCCTGATGTAGTAAAAATATTTGGTTTAAAGTGGAACCGAATAACAGATTGTATTTCCTCTCCTAAACTTGAGCTAGACTCTAAAGCAAACACTAAGAGACTGATATTGAAAAGCATTGCTTCAAATTTTGATCCATATAATTTCAATGGACCTATTTTAAACAGAGCTCGTTTATTTATGCATGAACTTCAATTAAACACTTCTCTAGGATGGGATACAGAATTGTCCATTGAGCAACAACGAGAATGGCGTAACATAGCCAAACAAGTTAATATGACTCCTCCAATTGAGGTACCTAGATTTGTCGGGGAGAGAAATGGGTCATATCGTTTAATTGCATTTACTGACAGCAGTAAAATAATCTATGGGACAACAATTTTTATTCAGTGCATAGAAACTAAGCAAGTCAGTTTTGTTCTAGCAAAGAATCGCTTGGTTAACAAGCAGTTAGAAAGCAAAAGTATTCCATCTCTAGAATTCCAAGGGATAGTTTTGGGAACAGAAACATTATTGGATTTGAGTAAGGATTTGGCAGGTCGTCAGTGCCCTAAACCTATTAGAATTGTAGAGTCAGTACTGTATACGGATAGCATTGTTTCACTGAGCTGGATTAATTCTTATGTGAACAAATTAGATAAAATGAATAAAAGGAGTGTCTTTATCATGAATCGTTTGGATCACATTCAAAGGACCTGTGAAAATAACCCAGTTAGATTTTGTTTTGTCAGTGGTATCTTGAACCCTGCAGATTGTACAACTAGGCCTATGTCGTACAAACAGCTTTTGAAAACTAATTATTTCACTGGCCCAGAATTTTTAAGATGTGAAAGGGATGAACTGTGCAGTAATGCTGACACATTTGATATAGTTGTACCCAATCCAAATTTTAATCCATTGAATGAAAATTCCTTCTCAATTTCTGCATCTAAATTAAGTGAATCACAAGTCTTAGCAGAATCAAACCCTGATCATTTAGTCGTCCTGGACAAGTGTTCCAGTTTCTCTAAGCTTGTTAGAATTCACGAGTACGTTCTTAAATTCATTGCCTTGCTCAAAAGAAGAGCAAACTCAGTTTCTTTTAACTTTGGTGATGCATCCTCCTTTCATTTGGAAGCTACTAGACATATCATAAGGAATGATCAGAGAATCTGGTATGGTGGAGTTTTCCAGTATTTAGATAACAGAAATAAGAGAGTAAAGGATATTCCTAATATTATTGCTCAACTTAATCTATACATGGATGATCATGGACTCTTAAGAATTAGAAGTAAGATGCCTAAATGGAGAAAAGATACTTTTGTCAACTTTCCTATTTTGCTTCACAAACACAGTAAGTTAACTCGGTTAGTAATAAAAGATTTTCATGAGAAATTCTCTCATGCTGGTGTTTATTCCCTTTTGTCAGAGATGAGAAAAAAGTTTTGGATTCCACATTACTTTTCAGTAGTAAAAAAAGGTCATCAAAGAATGTGTCATTTGTAAGAGATTCAAAGAGAGAACGGTTAAGGTCAATCAAAGTGCCTATCGCGATTTTAGGATTGACCCTCCCTCAATACCATTCAGGTATATTTTTATTGATCATTTTGGACAGTATAACGTTAAGCTTAATGGTAAAAAGAGCAAAGTTTGGGTTCTATGTTTAACTTGTCTCTGGTCGAGGGCAATTAATTTAAAAATTTGTTTAGATCTCACTACAAAAGAATTTTTAAGAGCTTTTCAAATGCATTCATATCAGTATGGAATCCCTCAACTAGTCTTGTCAGATCTTGGATCTCAGTTGGTAGCTGGAGCTAATGTGGTCACTATTTTCCTGGGTGACCCTGAGAGTCAGGCATATTTTGAAGAAAATGGTGTAAAGTCAATTAAGTTTCAGCAGTATCCAAAGGGATGTAATAAATTAGGGGGACTTGTTGAGACTTGTGTTAAGATGAGTAAGCGTTTAATCTATGGAGCATTAAGAAATAATGTGTTGGACTTCCGTGATTTTTAGTTTTTTGTAGAGCAAACCGTTCACTTAGTTAACAGGCGCCCTATTGCCTTCAAAGAAGGGTTGAGAGACAGTATCACAGATGAAGTGCCTGATGCAATTACACCAGAAATATTAATTCATGGACATGAATTGCTGTCTATGAACATTATTCCTGACTTGCAGGGCAATCCAGATGAAGATCTGAACTGGACGGCAGATGATCATGTTGGCAAAGTTTTAGACAAGTATCAAAAACTTAGATATGTGAGGTCTCGACTTATTAACATTTATAATTCAGAATTTATAGCACACTTAGTGTCACAAGCTACAGACGAAAGGAGTAGATATAAACCAGTGACACATAAAATAATTCAAATAGGTGATATTGTTCTGTTAAAAGAACCGCACATGAAACCTTCAAATTACCCAATGGGTATTGTTAAAAAAGTAAAATTAAATGACTTGGATGAAGTAACTGACATAGCTGTGTTTAAGGGAGCTTCTCGTGAAACTGTAAGACGGCATGTTACTTCAGTAATACCTCTCTTAAGCCCTGTGACTAATGACAGTGAAGAAAAGGCAGATATTAAAGAGGACAGTAGTACACACCAAAGAAAAAAGAGAGAGGCTGCTGTCATTAGTGAGGCAGGAACAAGAGGTATGTTGAGAAATTAGTATGTAGTATATATTTGGGTGTTGGTAATTTTTATTTTTTCTCCTTAGAATGTTACTTAACTTTGTAACATTACCTTTACCATTCGAATTTTGACTAAATTCGAATCCCCCCTTTGGAGTGTTGAAGAATTATTTTATATACTAATTCTGTAGAAAATTTATAAAATTGTGTATATATATATTTATCTATGTTCATATTTGTTTCATCCTTGAAACCCCCCTTTTGCCATACAAAGCAAAATCAAAAAGAAATACTGGGAGTTTCAAGGATATGCTCAGTCCATAGATGGCTCTGCTGGCTGTATTTTAATATTTGCAGTTCCTGATTCCACCATCCTTGGGAAAAAAATTCACCTACTGGTAATGAGGGAAGAGTGAGGAGGCAGATCAGTGATATTGGCCATATTGGACATATTGGATATATTGGATAATATTTTCTTCGAGTGTAGAAGTGCTATGAAGATGGAGTAGCACTTCAATTTAAAGCCACCTCTCCTGCAATTGCTTACCACGAGTGCTACCATGAAGAGTGCAATATCAAGATGTCTGAATACATAGTTCTCAACAATGGGATCTTCTGCTGCTCTTCAATTTGCATTGGGATTTTAAGGATAAGGCCTACCAACCCCGTAAGTTTCCTATGATTTTGTGGCATATGGTTCAACTTTGGTTAGGGGGTTATAATATTTGAAATGAATATTAATTATTCAAGTCTTCAACCCTAATTATAAATTTTCTATGGATTTTAAGCTCATTATAAAATTACTAGTGTTATTTCTAGCTTAAATCCAAATCATTGTTTTGTGCATAGAATAGCCTAGTGGGTGTTCAGATTGGCTTAAATCGATATACCGTGTCAGATTCTATTTTCCTGAGTTTGTTTTTTCATATGTAATTTAATATTACTTAACTTAGGATTTTAGTGAGCCTAATTTTTTCATTTGTTACTAGGTTAGGTTACTTGTGCTTGCTGGAAGGTAGCCTAGTATCATCGGCTTCAGTTATCTTCCTGGTCTTGGCAAATTTATTAGGTACCTAGTTCAGTTGTATGTAATGTTGTATTGGTATATTTGTACTTGATGTTGATATATTGTATATTATTCATTATTGTTTATAAAGGGAATTTAGATAAATTTTACATTAGGTTTTTGATGGAATTTTTTTCGTGGTTTGCAGAATCCATAGTTTTCAAAAACAGGCAAGAGTTGAGTGGGTTCTACCACAGGCAGTCACTAGTGATTGAGGATTCCACTTCAGCCATCAGAGTTCCATTGCTTTGCAATATTTAATATTTATTCAATATAAATAAAGAGTCTAATATTTTTAATTTTAAAGTTTCTTTATCCAATATTGACATTAAAGTTATTGTTACTCTGCTCTCGCTGCTCTTGTTATAAATTTACATTCTATTTATGTTTTTGAAATGGCGCCCAACGTGGGGCTCTGAAGGCTGTCTCAATACTGGTGGCACTTGGGTAGCATTGTTGGAGTGGTGGTTTTTATCTGGATTATTGTTGTTATTATTGATCAGTGTACCGAATACTATAATTATCTTAAATTTTTTGTTTTGTTAGGCTGCATTGACGTTTAGAATTAAATTTTTCTATAATCATGACAGACATTAGGCTTCTTGTTATGAGTCGGAAGTACATCCGCTCTCAAGTCACTAGACAATTTAATGAAAGGCATAAATTTTCGCATTATAATAGCTCACAAAAGTTAAATCTTGTTGAAAAACTTAAGAATCTTAAGGAAGAACTTAAAGGGCTTGATAGTAAAGTCATATCTTTGAAGTGGTCAGAGAGCGAAGATGAAAATGAAATGGAAATTTAATTTAGCTCTTGTCCGGAATATAAAGATAAAATTTCTGAAATGTTGCTGCTCTTAGAGGTTAATGTTAATGGAAGCACAAGTGAAAATCTGAATGAAACTCCTCTTAGTCGTCTTAAAAGTCCAGTAGCACCTTTGCCTAAATTTAAGAGTTCTGATGATGAAAGTTTGGAATTATTCTTACAGCAGTTTGAGGAAACTACTGGAAAGTTTTCTTACACAGATTATGATAGGTTGTTGTTACTTAAACAGCAGGTTTCTGGCAAGGCTTTACTTTTGATAGACTCTTTAGAAGCAGACAAACAAGGTTATTCCCATGCAAAGGAACTCTTAAAAACAGCTTTTGCCTCGGTTGCAACTCAAAAGTTTAATGTGATGAAACAACTTCAAGAGCTGAAGTTAGGTTATGATTCAGAACCCTTTCAGTATATTAGTAATATTAGAAAATTACAAGAAGCTGTTAAGACTTTGAAAATGGATATAGATGATGTTTTGCAGTACTTTTTCCTAAGAGGAATTAATGAAACTTTCAGAAATCAGTTGATACAAATTACTAACAATTCAAAGCCCACTACAAGTGAAATTGTTGATAACTTTTTTGAAGCCAATGAACGGTATCAGAATGCAAATAAACTTGGTAAATTAAGTAAAAGTAAACAGCCTTCTGCTGAAAGGCATCAAGATAAACTAGGATTGAGTAAAAGTTCAAACTTAGCAGCAGAGGTTAATTTTAAAAGCTCCAATCCTTTTAATTCTTGCACACTTTGTAGTGATAAGGTTAATGGTGATCATCCAATCCATAAGTGCCCTGATTTTGCTACTGCTAAGGAAAAGATAGCTAGGTTGAGCATTTTGAATGGTTGCACTAAATGTGCAAGAATCGAGCATTTGGATAGCTCGTGTCATTTTAGATTTTCCAGAAAGTGTAAACATTGTCAAGGATGGCATTTCTCCTTTCTTTGCCTGTCAGATAATCATGAAAGTTCCGAGGTCGGAGATTAGGTGCGTAATCCTAAAAAAGCAGTTCCTAAGCAAAACGAGAAAAGTAAATCAAAAGATGTTCAAAATAGTACACAGAATGGGATAGTTTGTCCAGGTAGTTCCTTTCAGAGTAAGGGGGGCATAAATTCAATTTTACCCACATTTTCTTGTACTTTGGGCCCTAGTAAAATAAGAGGATTGAAGGATTCAGGTAGCCAAGCTAATTTCATTTCTGAGTGTGCTTTAGAAGGTCAGTGTTTCAAAGTTGTGAAAGATAATATTGATCTTGTTGTCAATGGGTTTAATGGAGCAAAATGCTATCGTACCAAGATATTTCAAATTTCTGTTAAGATTGGGGAGACAGCGCATAATATAGAAGCTATTTGTATCCCAGGTATTGATATAAATTTGAATTTACCCGGCCTTGGTAAAGTTGTTAGAAGTTTTAGAAATTATGGTTATAAGCTTTTAGATGAGTTTCTTGATGAGGCTAGAGAAGACATATCAAACATTCAGTTTGTCCAGGGGGCAAATTCAGCTCATTGTCTCATGGAAAAGCTGGTTAGTTTTGGTCATAGTGGTCAGTGTGTGTACTATGAAACAAGATTTGGCATTATGTTAATAGGAAACATTGAGAAATTAATTGCAAATTTGAAATTTCTCCCTAGCCTGCATGATGATACTCATTTACTTTTTGGCTTGGAAGAGAATTTAGATGAGCAAGGTAAATCACTGGATAATATTAAATTTCCTATGACTTCATGTTTCAAGTCTAGTGTTAGATGTATTGGAAGTGCAGAGGATCCTACAATCTGTATTTTAGATCATGATGGCAAGATCAGCGAGCATAAATTGCAAAAAGCTACTGATCACATTTTAGAGCGAGAATGCTCATATTATTTGCACAAAGATAGAACTGACTTAGATGGGGAGAGCACTGAACATAATAAGAAATTAGTTAGGTATTTACTTAATAATACACAAAGAGATGAAGAAGGCAGGTTGTTAATGCTACTTTTATGGAATGGTCGTGTTTCTCATTTGCTGGGAAAGAACACAAATTTAGCAAAGCAAATTTTGAAATCTAACCTAAAGAAATTATCGAAGAATGATGAATTTTTGAGATTAATGGATGATAACATAAAGACTCAGGTAGCTCAAAACTTAATTGAAAGAATTGATAATTTGGATAAGTTTTGTGAAGAACACCCAGGGTACAGTTTTTTGCCGCACATGGGAATATTTAAGTTAGACCGCAGTACTGCTAAATGCCGAATGGTTTTTCTCTCTAATTTGTGTGAAAAACAAAGTAATGGCTCCCCCTCTATTAGCCACAATCAGGCAATGTGGGCTGGCCCTTGTAATAATCATAAATTGTCTACTGCCTTGCTACTTTTAAGGTTTGATTCTCATTTATTGTGCTTTGATTTAAAGAAAGCTTTCCAGCAGATAGCATTAAATGAAACTGATCAAAGTAAATTATTATTCTTTTGGTTTAAAAATGTAAGTAAAGGAGATTTTACCATTATAGCATACAAGAATCTTCGTCTAAGTTTTGGGCTAAGGTGTAGCCCAACAATATTGATGATTGGTTTGTATAAAATATTGATGCTAGACACTGAAGGTGATTTGGACAACTTAAAGGAATTGAAGAAACTTATTTACTCTTTGATATACATGGATAATGGTGCGTTCACTGCAAATGATTCTGAAAGCTTACACTGGGGTTTTGATAACTTTAATAACATTTTTAATCCATATAAATTTGAATTACAACAATTCGTTACCAATGATGTTATGCTCCAAGAAAAAATAGTTAAGAATTTGGATGAAGTCACTCCTGATGTAGTAAAAATATTTGGTTTAAAGTGGAACCGAATAACAGATTGTATTTCCTCTCCTAAACTTGAGCTAGACTCTAAAGCAAACACTAAGAGACTGATATTGAAAAGCATTGCTTCAAATTTTGATCCATATAATTTCAATGGACCTATTTTAAACAGAGCTCGTTTATTTATGCATGAACTTCAATTAAACACTTCTCTAGGATGGGATACAGAATTGTCCATTGAGCAACAACGAGAATGGCGTAACATAGCCAAACAAGTTAATATGACTCCTCCAATTGAGGTACCTAGATTTGTCGGGGAGAGAAATGGGTCATATTGTTTAATTGCATTTACTGACAGCAGTAAAATAATCTATGGGACAACAATTTTTATTCAGTGCATAGAAACTAAGCAAGTCAGTTTTGTTCTAGCAAAGAATCGCTTGGTTAACAAGCAGTTAGAAAGCAAAAGTATTCCATCTCTAGAATTCCAAGGGATAGTTTTGGGAACAGAAACATTATTGGATTTGAGTAAGGATTTGGCAGGTCCTCAGTGCCCTAAACCTATTAGAATTGTAGAATCAGTACTGTATACGGATAGCATTGTTTCACTGAGCTGGATTAATTCTTATGTGAACAAATTAGATAAAATGAATAAAAGGAGTGTCTTTATCATGAATCGTTTGGATCACATTCAAAGGACCTGTGAAAATAACCCAGTTAGATTTTGTTTTGTCAGTGGTATCTTGAACCCTGCAGATTGTACAACTAGGCCTATGTCGTACAAACAGCTTTTGAAAACTAATTATTTCACTGGCCCAGAATTTTTAAGATGTGAAAGGGATGAACTGTGCAATAATGCTGACACATTTGATATAGTTGTACCCAATCCAAATTTTAATCCATTGAATGAAAATTCCTTCTCAATTTCTGCATCTAAATTAAGTGAATCACAAGTCTTAGCAGAATCAAACCCTGATCATTTAGTCGTCCTGGACAAGTGTTCCAGTTTCTCTAAGCTTGTTAGAATTCACGAGTACGTTCTTAAATTCATTGCCTTGCTCAAAAGAAGAGCAAACTCAGTTTCTTTTAACTTTGGTGATGCATCCTCCTTTCATTTGGAAGCTACTAGACATATCATAAGGAATGATCAGAGAATCTGGTATGGTGGAGTTTTCTAGTATTTAGATAACAGAAATAAGAGAGTAAAGGATATTCCTAATATTATTGCTCAACTTAATCTATACATGGATGATCATGGACTCTTAAGAATTAGAAGTAAGATGCCTAAATGGAGAAAAGATACTTTTGTCAACTTTCCTATTTTGCTTCACAAACACAGTAAGTTAACTCGGTTAGTAATAAAAGATTTTCATGAGAAATTCTCTCATGCTGGTGTTTATTCCCTTTTGTCAGAGATGAGAAAAAAGTTTTGGATTCCACATTACTTTTCAGTAGTAAAAAAGGTCATCAAAGAATGTGTCATTTGTAAGAGATTCAAAGAGAGAACGGTTAAGGTCAATCAAAGTGCCTATCGCGATTTTAGGATTGACCCTCCCTCAATACCATTCAGGTATATTTTTATTGATCATTTTGGACAGTATAACGTTAAGCTTAATGGTAAAAAGAGCAAAGTTTGGGTTCTATGTTTAACTTGTCTCTGGTCGAGGGCAATTAATTTAAAAATTTGTTTAGATCTCACTACAAAAGAATTTTTAAGAGCTTTTCAAATGCATTCATATCAGTATGGAATCCCTCAACTAGTCTTGTCAGATCTTGGATCTCAGTTGGTAGCTGGAGCTAATGTGGTCACTAATTTCCTGGGTGACCCTGAGAGTCAGGCATATTTTGAAGAAAATGGTGTAAAGTCAATTAAGTTTCAGCAGTATCCAAAGGGATGTAACAAATTAGGGGGACTTGTTGAGACTTGTGTTAAGATGAGTAAGCGTTTAATCTATGGAGCATTAAGAAATAATGTGTTGGACTTCCGTGATTTTTAGTTTTTTGTAGAGCAAACCGTTCACTTAGTTAACAGGCGCCCTATTGCCTTCAAAGAAGGGTTGAGAGACAGTATCACAGATGAAGAGCCTGATGCAATTACACCAGAAATATTAATTCATGGACATGAATTGCTGTCTATGAACATTATTCCTGACTTGCAGGGCAATCCAGATGAAGATCTGAACTGGACGGCAGATGATCATGTTGGCAAAGTTTTAGACAAGTATCAAAAACTTAGATATGTGAGGTCTCGACTTATTAACATTTATAATTCAGAATTTATAGCACACTTAGTGTCACAAGCTACAGACGAAAGGAGTAGATATAAACCAGTGACACATAAAATAATTCAAATAGGTGATATTGTTCTGTTAAAAGAACCGCACATGAAACCTTCAAATTACCCAATGGGTATTGTTAAAAAAGTAAAATTAAATGACTTGGATGAAGTAACTGACATAGCTGTGTTTAAGGGAGCTTCTCGTGAAACTGTAAGACGGCATGTTACTTCAGTAATACCTCTCTTAAGCCCTGTGACTAATGACAGTGAAGAAAAGGCAGATATTAAAGAGGACAGTAGTACACACCAAAGAAAAAAGAGAGAGGCTGCTGTCATTAGTGAGGCAAGAACAAGAGGTGTGTTGAGAAATTAGTATGTAGTATATATTTGGGTGTTGGTAATTTTTATTTTTTCTCCTTAGAATGTTACTTAATTTTGTAACATTACCTTTACCATTCGAATTTTGACTAAATTCGAATCCCCCCTTTGGAGTGTTGAAGAATTATTTTATATACTAATTCTGTAGAAAATTTATAAAATTGTGTATATATATATTTATCTATGTTCATATTTGTTTCATCCTTGAAACCCCCCTTTTGCCATACAAAGCAAAATCAAAAAGAAATACTGGGAGTTTCAAGGATATGCTCAGTCCATAGATGGCTCTGCTGGCTGTATTTTAATATTTGCAGTTCCTGATTCCACCATCCTTGGGAAAAAATTTCACCTACTGGTAATGAGGGAAGAGTGAGGAGGCAGATCAGTGATATTGGCCATATTGGACATATTGGATATATTGGATAATATTTTCTTCGAGTGTAGAAGTGCTATGAAGATGGAGTAGCACTTCAATTTAAAGCCACCTCTCCTGCAATTGCTTACCACGAGTGCTACCATGAAGAGTGCAATATCAAGATGTCTGAATACATAGTTCTCAACAATGGGATCTTCTGCTGCTCTTCAATTTGCATTGGGATTTTAAGGATAAGGCCTACCAACCCCGTAAGTTTCCTATGATTTTGTGGCATATGGTTCAACTTTGGTTAGGGGGTTATAATATTTGAAATGAATATTAATTATTCAAGTCTTCAACCCTAATTATAAATTTTCTATGGATTTTAAGCTCATTATAAAATTACTAGTGTTATTTCTAGCTTAATTCCAAATCATTGTTCTGTGCATAGAATAGCCTAGTGGGTGTTCAGATTGGCTTAAATCGATATACCGTGTCAGATTCTATTTTCCTGAGTTTGTTTTTTCATATGTAATTTAATATTACTTAACTTAGGATTTTAGTGAGCCTAATTTTTTCATTTGTTACTAGGTTAGGTTACTTGTGCTTGCTGGAAGGTAGCCTAGTATCATCGGCTTCAGTTATCTTCCTGGTCTTGGCAAATTTATTAGGTACCTAGTTCAGTTGTATGTAATGTTGTATTGGTATATTTGTACTTGATGTTGATATATTGTATATTATTCATTATTGTTTATAAAGGGAATTTAGATAAATTTTACATTAGGTTTTTGATGGAAATTTTTTCGTGGTTTGCAGAATCCATAGTTTTCAAAAACAGGCAAGAGTTGAGTGGGTTCTACCACAGGCAGTCACTAGTGATTGAGGATTCCACTTCAGCCATCAGAGTTCCATTGCTTTGCAATATTTAATATTTATTCAATAAAAATAAAGAATCTAATATTTTTAATTTTAAAGTTTCTTTATCCAATATTGACATTAAAGTTATTGTTACTCTGCTCTCGCTGCTCTTGTTATAAATTTACATTCTGTTTGTTTTTGAAAAGTGGCGAGAAGAAACTTTCTTTAGTGTCAGAAGCCCTGCCTTGGCTTCTAGAAAGTTGATGTGAAATGACTTGAAAAGATTGGACCAAGCTCCTTGGACTCTCATCCGATGAGACTGACCTCCCCAGCCTTCCTTTGAAGCGTCTGTGTGGATAGTTACTGACGGGGGAGGAGATTGAAGAAGTATTGATTTCTTCAATTGCTTGGCATTGGACCATGGCTTGAGAAGCGTTCGCAGACGAGTCGGTAGTGGTGTTATTAGATCTCTTCGCACGTTTGATCCGTATTTTCTCCAGA
This sequence comes from Palaemon carinicauda, assembly GCF_036898095.1. Lineage (NCBI taxonomy): Eukaryota > Metazoa > Arthropoda > Malacostraca > Decapoda > Palaemonidae > Palaemon > Palaemon carinicauda. The sequence continues at coordinate 133,353,177 of NC_090741.1, read as the reverse complement.
CTCCTGTTGCATCCTTTAGCTGTGCTCTTAGCACTGGATCTGTTATCGAAGCAAATTATAGAGAGCCCAGCACTCTCTCCTGTTTGCATCTCGATATCCGTTTGGATTTCAATAGTCTCTTGACAGATCCTGCTATTTCTCTCCTCTTCTTACCAGGTATGGAAAGTCGATGTGACTCCAAATTCCAGTGGATTCCTAACCAATGAAATTTTAGAGCTGGAGAAAGTCGAGACTTTTTGATGGTGATCTTGAATCCCAGATGTCCCAGGAACTGGATCACTATCTTAGAAGCTTGCATGCATTCTGTCCTGGATGCTGCCCACACCAGCCAGTCGTCCAAGTAGGCTACTACTTGGACCCCCTTTAACTAATTAATGGACGGCTGCGTTCGCGAGCTTCGTGAAAATCCTTGGGGCTATGTTTAGCCCGAAAGGCATGGCTCTGAAGGCGTAAAGTTTTCTATGTAACTTGAAGACTAGGTTAGAGGAGAGGTGACGATTAATTGGAACGTGCCAATAAGCGTCAGACAAGTCTATAGAGACAGTATATGCCCTTTTGGGCAGCAGGGTCCTTATGTGTTGAAGTGTGAGCATTCTGAGCTTGTAGTTCACTATGAACTTGTTGAGTGGCGACAAGTCTAGAATAACTCTGAGTTTTTCTGAGTCATTCTCTGGAACACAAAACAGCCTTCCTTGGAATTTTATGGACTTAACTTTCCAGATTACTCTTTTTTCTAAGAGCTCTCGGGCATATTCTTCCAGAACGGGGGTTGAGTGTTGGGAGAATTAAGGAAATTGAGGTGGAGGACTGCTCCAGCTCCAGCCTAGTCCATTCTTTATTAGGCTGTGGGCCCAGGGATCGAAGGTCCAGCGATCCCTAAATAGCTGTAGTCTCCCTCCTACTGGAAGTATATCACTTCCGCTGTTGTGGACCTAAGGCTTTGCCTCCTTGACCGCATCCTCCCCTGGATCCCCTTCTTCTTGAAGGGCGTCTAGAAGAACCTCTGGCTGTTCCTTTAGCTTTCGAATGAAAGGAGAAGTCTGCCTTTCGAAGGCTGGGTTAAAAACTGGCGACTGTGTCGCCACTTGTTGAGGTACCATCTGGTACGTTGTTGGAGGTTGTGCCACTATCTGAGGCACCGCGGTCACAGGAAGTTATTGTTGTTGTTGCTGTCGGTAGGGTTTAGCCAGTTGAGAGGATGGCCTAGGCCTTTTTGTCCTCTTCTAGGGTTGGGGACCCTCATCCGGCGAAGACTTTCTCTTTAGATCTAAGCCCCACTTTTTGAGGTTCCTACTCTCTGTGGCGGCCTTGTCTACTACCTCTTTAACCACTACATTGGGAAAGAGGTCTTTACCCCAAATACGAGAGGATATCAGTTTCCTCGGTTCGTGCCTCACCGCAGCTGAGGCGAACACGAACTCTCTACAGGCTCTCCTAGCTTTAATAAAGTTATAGAGATCCTTCGTAACTGTGGCCAGATGGGTTTTGGCCACTACCATGAACCTGTCCTGGTTCTAGGGGTCACTTGCCATAGTTTCTAATGTAGTTTGCAACGACGTCGATGCCGCAAGTTTTTGTTTTGTCTCTTGCTCTCTGCGCAAGAGAACCTCCGACAGTTTTTGAAGTTCCTCACTAAACTGACGTTCAGCGATATCAGCTTCCAGCTTCCCGACTGAGAAGGTAAGGTGTACGTCCTTCCAGTCTTCTTGGTCCAAGGGCAAGGTCAGAGATAATGGCTTGCACTCCTCCAAAGAGGGGCATGGTTTCCCTGCCTCCACCGCCTTTAAGGCTGCCTTATATTCCTTTTCCAGGAAGGGAAAGGCTCTGGTAGGAGAGGCCACAAAGGAGGGAAGCTTCTTACTCAAGGCGGGCACCTTTGAATTAGTGAAGCCCCTCTCTTTCATCGACCTCGCTAGTAACGTCTGAGCTTTACTATGGTAAAAAACTATGACCTCCTTCGGCTCTGTCTCCTCCTTTGAGGCTGGCTCCTTCCTAAGACGGACATAGCAGTCCGGATAAGAATCTTTGTTGGGCCAAAATTCCACTTCTTCCAGGGGAATTGCTCCCAACTTTTCTGAGATCACGATCTTCCCAGTTGTCATTGGCATGTGTTCGGCATACCTCCAAGGATTGGTATCCGAGCACAAAGGAAGATCCTTCATGTTGAGCCGCTTCTGGGGCCCACGTGATGCTGAAAGTCTGCGTATCTCCAGTTTCATTGCAGCTTCCCTCTCATCATTCTTCCTTTGAATTTGATGGATCATCTAAACAATGGAAGATCTCTTCCTCTTCTACTTGAGGAGCCTGGAACAGCTCCTCCTCTTGACCTTCTCCTAGAAGGTCCTTCTTAGTAGAATCCGACACCTCCGACATCTTTTCATCCAATTGGATGTCTTGAAGGGCGGCTGAGACTTCAGAATCTACCGGATTCTGGGCAGTTGGTATCTCCACCTGAGGCTGACGGATGATTGCATCGGCTGACGCTTTTGGAAGGCAGGGGCCTGAGGTGTTTTTCTGAAAAGCCCTCACCCAGGTTCGTAACTTCTCCCTGGCAGCATCCCTTGACTTCTTCGACTTAGGGTCGTCAAAAGCCTCGGTAATCAGGTTAGAGCATACAGTACAAACCTGAGGGTCCCAATACCGGAGATCACCTCTGGAAGCTGCGCATGCTGCGTGCCTCCTGCAAAGCTGATGTCCACAGAAGTTCTTACTGCGGACATTAAAGAGCACACTCCCGCACTTTGGATGGTCCTCCTGTAAAGAGAAGAAAAATCCATGAGTATCAAGTGAAGGCTCTTCACTTATATTAAAACATGTAGCTTATATAGAAAAGCTATAAAAGAAAGAAGGAAAGACACATACTTGTATTTCCTGTCCAGTCAATTGCTGTAACCTCCTAAGATATTAAAACTAAGGTTAATTCTATTCTAGAATACCTTATGTTATTTCCTAAACAGGAATTTAAGGTGTAGTTCACACCTTGAAACAAAGTTTTAATATATGGGATAAAATGAATACAGAAAGAACTTACTTTCTATATATTTTACGGTCTCAACAAAAGGCTCTACAAGATAACATTAAGTATATTGAAGAACTTTAGTGTTATCACAAACTCTGTACTGCAGTTTTACTAATGCAGTGTGTACTACACTACCAATATAGTAACTACTGTAAATCGCATACTGTTGTGCCGGCCAGCACGCGTCGGTACCGGCCGGCATTACACCTGTATAGTTCAAAGATATACTACCTTTCACTAATAGGTGGCAGGCCACTAGTTCTCAAATGTGTGCCGGGTGGCAATCATTGCCGGCCGACACCTGTATTTCCACTGTTGGCAGGCAAAGGTAGCAATACCCATGCCCGCCAGCAGTGGCTAAGAACCAGAGAACCTCCCCCTGTGCGGCTGTTGGCTGTTAAGCCGGCAGCCGGGCTAGAGGTACAACACAATAGTCAGAGAAACATTATGGATGTAAGGTTATAAGGCGGCATTGCCATACGACCTTCCATCCAGAAAGAGTGAACTTATGGAAGGGGAGAATGTAGCATTTAGGCTTCCAAGGGTTCCAGAGCCTGCCGGACTCTACCGGCGGACATGGAAGGGAGACCAAGGGAGGTCTGGAGTTCACTCTGCAGAACAAGGGGTCTCTGCCAGCCGACACGTAATTGCCGGCCGGCAGAGAGCTGAGCCGGTAATCCATCCTAACCTATACTAGGTCCGGAAGTAGGACTGCGGCCAAAAAAAGAAAAAGAGGGGGGAAAGGGATAAAAGTCCTGTAAACTTCGTTCTAGCAAGAGACACACTCAGCAGTAAGGGAAGCTTATCCTAACCTAGCGTTGTCTATTAGGGAGGAAGACTGGCAATACTTGCTATCCTCTCCCCAACCAGAACAAAGTTAGGTGAAGTTATTTCGCCGGGCAGCAGAGAAAACTCATTCTCCAGCCCGAGAAAAACAACACAGGACAGTCTGCAAGACCACTAGAGGAAGGAATCATCTCGTACAGAATTCTTCAGATGTGGACTAGGGAAGCAAAGCTTCCTGTATCCTCCCCTAACCTAGCAAAGGAAACTCATTCTCTATGCTAGGAAGAAGCAGACCACAGACTAGAAACTCTGATGTTCTGCCCTAACCCAAAAAACCAGTCACTCTGGTTATCAGGTCAGGACAGATATATCCTAGTATAGTTATACCTGAATTATTATCCAGATAGAACCACTAGGATTAAGACTAAGGCTTACTCAGAGGGAGAGAGAGATTGAACTTAGCCTCCGGAGGAGAGAAGAACAATCGGGGATGTGCGAAAGTAAACTACTGTACCTAGGTTACTAGCCTAGGTGCGATGAGAATCGATTATCTAACACTCTCGTATACAATCTTAGAAAGATCATTCAACAATATCTTACATGTATAAAATCTTTGCCTATAACTTCAATAATATAACACTCGGAAAAACTTATATCATGCATGAAAGAACTAGGGCCAGACGCCTAAGCTACTAAGCCTCGCGAAGGGCAAGATCGGTTAACGAACTAAAAACTAACGGCATCATATAAGCATTCCTAGAGGAGCTAAATAGCTAGATTATTTAAGCATAACAAGCCGGGAATGTCGCTCTAGCTAACTAAATGACCCATATATAGCGAGCAATAGCATCCAGGATGCCTCCGGTAGGCAACAGCTCTTGTTTACGTTAATATCACTTTTGATTTAATTCAAAACGACAAGAGCTTACATTTATACGCAGTAAAGATAATACTCAACTTTCCAAAGGCACAAGATGCCGGAGAAGTCATCAAAATGTTGAATTAAATCCAAAATAACGAGAAAACACAAGGGAAAACACAGAGTAGTAGAGCTACACGAAAAGGAATAAAGAGGGCGCTACCACCTTCTTCAGATAAACACTGGAAACAGAATAGAAGAGATGCCTTATGAGCGGCTCTCTTTTCATTCTTGTTTCAGATTCTTGTCACTGTAACCCCTAGAAGCGTTAATACTGTTCGGGGTGAAGATAGCTATGTGACGTGTCAAGAATACGTCCTCTGATATTATGCGATATGCTTATGAGATTATTTAGGGATGTTTGCTCTAGGAGTTAGAATTCTGGATACCTTAAGGTAAAATTCTCTGGGAATATCACTGTTGTCAAATATACCCTAGGAAGCTACCTTTTAGGAGCACTCCATCAGGACGACATGGCCTGAGCCCCCCCCCCAAAAAAAAAAAAAATTTACATATATATATATATATATATATATATATATATATATATATATATATATATATATATATATATATATATATA
>NC_090741.1:133337870-133340370 GCF_036898095.1 Palaemon carinicauda | reverse complement strand
TCTGGGTGTAGTTCTGACTCCATGCTAGTAAGTGTCCTATTATTATTATCTCTATGAGTGTGAATAGGATTGACAGGGAGCTGGCTAATTCACAAGACTTTCTTTAGGTCAAGAAAGATGAAAAAGGCTTTTTTTATATTTTTGTAAGGACATAGATTATATATTCGTGAGTTCCTATGCCTCCTCTGTAGGCATAAAGGCGAGGATGTAGTTGGGCTATTTTCCATTGCAGTCTGCTGAGTAAAATTCCTTCAGGGACTTTCTCAGTGCAGCTAATTAAGGCTAGAGGTCGGTAGGCATTTGGTTCTTTGGGTCTTGGGACGGCTATAGTATCTTATTGATTCCATGTTATTGGTCAGAGTCTTTCGCTTTGTGTTCTGCTGATTTAGTGTAAGTACACCAACTTCCCGAGACTTTTAATATTACTTAGCATACTGTAATTGATTAGGTCACCTGCATGGGCAGTCTCTTTTCTGCTTTTTGTGAGAGTTGTCTCGACTTCTTTCATGTTATAGTGGTTGTCAGTGTCATTTGTCATGTTGCATGATGCCTCAATAGTATTATTCCTGATTGGCAGCAAAGTTATTTGTCCATTTATGGTTTGCATAAGAAAATTTATGTTAATGCACAATCAGTAAAGTTTTCCGCAATTCTATTTTATTCTGCTCACGGATCTGGGTGGGTAACTCTGGGTGTGCGGTTTTCATAGAGATCTTGTTAAGCTAGACCCATATCTTTGCTAGATATGTGTTGGTGTTGATTTCATGACACCATGAGTACCGTTTTTCTAGTTTCACTTCCAGTATTACTTGTAAGTAATGCTTAGTGATTTCAATGTGTAGAGCACGAAGTTTGTCGTTCCTGTGTTTTCTGAAGAGCTTTTTGGTTTGGTTGATTCTTGCCTTCATCTCCTTGATGCGTCTGCTGAAGTACCAGGCATCTGAATATATTTTCTGAAGCATAGATATACTGACAGCAGCATCAAGCTCTTTGTTTAAGTCTATTGAGGTGATGCAAATATCATTGTGGAGGTTCTTTATAAATTATAGATCCCAATGTGTCATATATTGCCTCGATCTTACCTAGTTTGCAAAGTTCTATTCCACCTTTTTGGGGGAGGAGGAGGAGCGGGGTATTCCTCAAGTTCAAAGTTAATTTCTATTGCAAAGGTATCAATTGTTAGCACAGGATGCAATTGCCAGTTAACACTCATTTGGATGGTGCTTGACATGACGGTGAGGTCTAATCAACCGCCCCTTAGATGGGTTACTTCTGAGACATTTTGCTGGAATTTGTGCAGATATAGGCCTTTCTGGTTTGTTGACAGTATTGTGTTCAAGAATGTATGAGAAGCATTAAAATTGCTTGCAATGATTGTATCATCCTCAGAGGCGGTGGTGAAGAGCCCCTCAGCATTAATGTTTTTTGGTAGATTTGTAGACATTGTCGACTATGAAGGTTGTAGCTAGAAGAGACACCTGAGTACTGAGTATCTCTGTCTCTGTCCCACAGCTGATGCTTTCTAATCGTTTTCAGGGGATTTTATTCTTGATAAGACAGAATTGGTGGTGTCAGACGTAGTGTACACTTTTTATCCTCCAAATGAGAAGGGTGCATCATCCCTTAAAAAGGTCTCCTGGAGCACAATAAAGTCAGGATTTTGCACTGAAGTTTGGGATATTATGAAGGCAAATTTGGTTCCTAGTTCACAAGCATTCAATTGGATCACTTTCCCTCAAATGTTGTTGAGAGTTACTTCATTGGTGAGTGTGTTTGTATTACTAACATTCACTGGAGGCCGTACACAGAGACTACGGTACAGCGGTGACACTTGTTTATGTTATTGATGAGGTATATTGTGGATAGGTTTAATCAAAAGAGGGGACAGGAATAGACGAAGAGGTTGATCTTGATGAAGGTCGAGTCAGTGTTTTAGAGGGGTCTCATTGTGACTTTGAAGTAGGTTTTGGTGGACGATGAGGTTTAGGTTTTTGTAGAGGACGTGGAGGAGAGAAAGGTTCAGTAATTATAAGTCTAGTAGGAGAAAGGTTAGGCCACCGGGAGGTGTAGTTGGTTTGGGGAGGCGTGTGGTTGTTAGGAGGCTGGAGAGTCTGACATGGCTGACATGATGCAGATTGTAGTGGCGATCTGCCCCTTCAAGGTCGGCGATGCGTTGAAGTCTTACCGGACATCTCTTTTGGCAAAACGGAGAAAAGACTTTGGCAGTTAGGGCATTTGGCAACGGTTCTTAGCCCAGCCTTCAAACTGGAGATGCAGTGGTCGGTGGGTTGTTGACTGCTGCTGCTCGAATCCTCCTTACTTTATAATGCAGATTTCAAAAATTTTTCCAACATATCAGCTTGTCTTGAAATGGTGTCCGATGACTGGATCGGACTTCCGGTAAAACACTATTATATAAAAGAATTTTGATATTTATGTGAACTGCAACCCTTGTCATTTGAATGACATGTTCTTGTTTCCCAATAATTTGGTGATTGAA
>NC_090741.1:133332102-133337370 GCF_036898095.1 Palaemon carinicauda | reverse complement strand
AGCTTTCTGTTTTTCCTCCATGTAGCCTACCTTAGGGCAATGAGAATTTGTAGCCCAGATTACATTGAGGAGTTCACTGAAATAAAAGAAATAGCAACAGATCTTTGTTATCCCAAATATTTCTTAGAAAAAAAAGTATGAATAAGGCTAAGAAAACATTTTATAGTGTCCAATTAAATGTTATTACCCCTTTTGAAAAAACTAGACATTGGTGTAGTGTTTAAATATAATTGTACATTAAAAAAACATGATAATTAAGAATAGTTCTGGAATGATAATAATGTAATATATAACATTCCTTGTTCAGAGTGTAACCGATTTTATGTTGGCCAAACATCCAAAAGTATACCACTCAGATTAAAACAGCATCAGGTGGCCGTTGCCAGGGGTTCACTTAATAATGCCTTGGCCTCCCACCTGGTTAGGGTCAAGTCACAAAATTGGTTGGTCAAAGACAGAAAAAGTAATCCATGTAAATGGACTATTTCCAAAGAAATATTGTTGAATCATTTATAATCTCCTATACTCAGGGTAAAAATTGAATCTAAGCCCAGGTCTGTATTTCGTTATCCAGTATTATCCTTTTATCTAAAATCTAACTTCTCCGTAATTATTAAGAAAATGACAGATGTTGGATCCCTTACTCCAGTATAGATACGATGTCTTTTTATAAGTATTCTCATTGCTGAGTTTGATAATGTCCTAAGTGGATGACAGTACTAACTGCAATCAAGTCTTTTTGAATTTTCTTTTCGTGGCTATAATGCATACATACACACACACACACACACAAACACACACACACACACACACACACACATATATATATATATATATATATTTACACACATATACATATAATCATATATATATATATATATATATATGTATATATATATGTATATATATATATATATATATTTACACACATATACATATAATCATATATATATATATAATTATATACATATGGATATATATATATATATATATATGTATATATATAAATATATATATATATACCACACAGACACACACATATATAATATACATATATATATATATATATATGCATATATATATATATATATGTATATATATATATATATATGTATATATATTTATGGATGTATATATATATATATATATAATATATGTCATTTATATATATATATTAATATATTATAAATATATATATATATATATATATAATTATATATATATATATATATATACACATATGCAAGTGTGTGTATATATATATATATATATACATAAATATATATATATATATATTTATATATATATGTATGTATATATATATATATATATATATATATATATTATATATATATGTATATATATATATATATATGCAAGTGTGTGTATATATATATATATATATATATGTCACATGTTGACGGATGTTGAGACATCGGACAAAGGTTTTTTCACTTTATTACAAAAGGTTCGTAAGTACACCGTAGGCTACACAGCAACATTCTCTCAGGGTAGAGCCTTGTCTACTTAAGCGCCATAGGCAACTAACTACCTCCCCCCCCTTGCTATCAAAATGAAATCTTGGTAAAACAACATGCTCTGTTATAGTTTTTTTGGGATTTCTCATTATGTTAGAGTTGATTTACCTAGACGTATAACACATATCTACATTCAAGAGTTGGGGTATTACTTCCACCCTACCCCCCCCAAAAAAAAAAAAAGCTCCTCATTTCTGGAGGAGGTGAGCAATCGCCCTCACTAGTCTTTGATATATGGAGGACACTCCGACTGGGAATAAGCATGTCATCTATCAATTAGAAATGCATCAAAATTTATATGTATAGGAATCACCCCCAAAAAATAACACAATATTCAACAAAAAGGAAATTAAAAATGAAATATGACATGTGAAAATGTAAATAATACAATATAAATAATTCCACTTCATTTCTTCTTAAGACCTCTGCAACTAAATACAGAATACCCAAAGTTAAAAAAATTCATAACAACATCAGTCTTACACAACCTCATAAATAACCTCCCTCTGGTTTGCAGCCAATACGGGCTTTTTTTGACCAGGACAGGGGTAGGAATAGATATTCCTTCATTCCCCGATTTCACTTTTTAGGTTTACAGCACAATTTGCAACACAACTCACTACCACTGTTTTACCATTTATTTAAATCACTTCTACACATGCTCTTGCAACTATCAACCGGTGGCCACTAGCCGTTTTCCCGAGAAAATCATTTATCTTCCCACCCTTCTCTTATAACATTAAGTATAAGGTATTCACATCCACACATTATCTAACACTGCCTATTCTCAAGGCTGAACGTTAATCCCAAGCCACATGCCATTAAGGATCAGTCCCGGCCCAGCAACCAGGAATCATATAAATACATGAATATACAGCATTCGCCTGATGTAAATCACTTGACCAAATTAATTTTTTATTATTTTAAAGTTTACTCAACAGTATGTCTTACATATTGCCACACTCAGCAAATTTACCAGAAAACTTTACGAATACATTTAGCATCAGATAAGAACACCTTGTTATCATCAAGTTTATTTAAACACGTCAATAGAAAGAAATGATGTCTGTTCAAACAACAACAATAGCAAAGGGAAAAAAAATCTACTCATCAACTCGAGGAATGTCACGTATGCAGGGGTAAAGAGGAACACTCTGATTGAAACTTTTGAAAACTACCTCTTCAGGCACCACATGTATGTGTGCCTTATGATGTTTATAAACTGCGCCCTTATTAATGTTTCGTATCACAACTGTGTTGGATTTAACCTTTTTTACACAGTAAGGACCTAAAAACGCTGGGTCTAGTTTGTGTTTGGTAGGTTTTAATCGTTTCAAATACACACAATCACCCACAAATTCTTTACCAGTGCGGTTTTAAGCTAGCCATTATATTTTGAGCTGTGTTTTTAATTAGCTCTTTTCAAAAACCTTTCAGTGGTGTTCATTACTCTCCTCAAAAGATTTAATGAAAATACACGGTGTTGCTCAGTTGAATAATTTGGCAATTTTTGCGAATTAATGAGGATCGTATAAGGTGACAGAGGATCCTCTCCAAACACTAAAATGAAAGGCGTGTCCCTGAGCAAAGCATTATATGCAATGTTCAAAGGTAGCATAGCTGTAGGAAGCATGGCATGCCAATGAAGGGGGTCATCAGCCACTAAGTAACGCAAAATTCCGACTACTTCACTATCATGCGATTACACTAAGCCATTAGCCGAAGGCTTATATGCGGTCTCTGAAAAGAGTTCAATTCTAATTAAGTCGGTGACCGATTTTACCAACTTATTTATAAACTTATTTATATACTTATATTGTGTTAAACCAGTGGGAAATGGTCCTACCACATCCATATGCACTCTATAAAATTGAATAAGAATCACAGGCCAATTTCTTGCTATCGGTACAGTGTTTTTATGTTTTTGAAAAAATTCACAAGTATGACAACCTTTTATATAATTCTCTATAGATTTTTTCATTACTAACCAAAAGAAGGATTCATATGATATCCTCAATTTTCTATTACCACTAAATGCCCTGCCTACGGACTTGCATGTACAATGTGGATGGCTCGATTAAATGAAAAGGGCGGAAGAAATACCCGTGCACAAAATTCCCCTCCCCTTCTTTGTAAGAACAATATAAGATAGCATTTTCTATAAAAAAAATTTTCATGAGGCATATTCAGAAATAACGGATAACTCTCCGATTCCCCTTTAATTACTGCTCGCACACTTTTCATCCATTCCTCTTTTTTCTTTCCCTCATGGACTCCTTTTATATCCCGACCTAGAAAGTCAATCGAACCTGCATCATCAGGGCATTCATTCTGGACACCTCTGGTCATGTCCTCGGCGACCCACATTCATTCACCCTCATCGCTCATATATATATCTCTCTCTCTCTATCATCTGTAAATCTCTCCTTCTCTCCATCTCTCCTCTATCTCCGCTCCCGTATTCTGAATGCTCATCGGGAGAATTCACATCCCGTTCTCTATTTTCTCTATTTTGAGGGGGGTCTTCAATATTTTGGTTACCTTCTTCGTTCATCTATTGTGCCCTAGTTGTTACTCCTATTACTGCACGTTTAGAGAGAGCATCAACTACCTTGTTAGCTTTATCTTCCATGTGGTGAAAACACTTTATATTAAACTTTAACATTGTCTCAATACATTTCGCTTGTCGAGAGGTCAAATCCCCTTGGAAAAAGAGGTCTCGTAAGGGGTGATGATCACTTTGCAACTCTATTGACTGACTGAATAAAAAGAACCGATGCCTCACTAGAACCAAATGAACAGCCAAAGCCTCTAGTTCAAATGTACTATTATTTTTTTCTGCCCCTTTTAATGCCCCGAAAGCCAAACATATGGGTCACTCTCTGCCTTTATCATCTCATTGAGAAACTACGCCACCAATGGCTACGCTACTCACATCTGTTGTCACTAAAATCGGGCGATCAAATCTAGGATATGCGAGTAAGTCATTGCTAGTTAAGGCAGCTTTGAAAAGTTTAAAGGCCCTTTCTTCTTCCATTCCCAATTTATTACTTTTTGTTCTTTAAAGCATCTAAGGTTTCACTATCTCTCTAAAAACTCTGATCAATTTATGGTAATTCCTAGTGATCCCAGAAACCCAGCAACTTCCTTAGGGTTACATGGTCTGGGGAAATCTCTAATAGCTGCTACTTTACTGGGGCAGGGTTGGATATCTTTTGGGGTTATTATGCAACCTACAAATTCGACCTTTTTACAGAAACAATTTGCACTTTGACAAATTCATTTTCATACGATTACGTCACAATGTTTCTAAACTTTGCGAAGACTATCATTATGTTCTTCAGCCGTTTTCTCTGTAATTATAATATTGTCTAAATAAACAAGAACATTATGGACAATTATGGGAGACAAAAGGGCCATCATTACCGTAGAGAAAGGACTTGGAGCATTTCTAACACCGAAAGGAAGAAATTAAACTTAAATAACTGATTGTTAGCTATATATGCAATATTAGATTTACTGTATTCCTGAATGAGTATTTGATGGTATCCAGATTTGAAATCAACCCCTTGTAAAGTAATTCTTCGATCGAGGGCCATGGAAATGAATCATCTTAAGTGACTGCTTTCAACTTGCTATAATCAACACACAATCTTACCAAGCTATCCTTTTTTCTAACCGCTACAATTGGAGAAGCCCAGGGGGATTTGCTTTCCTCGATTATCCCTTG
>NC_090741.1:133292102-133317102 GCF_036898095.1 Palaemon carinicauda | reverse complement strand
TCTCTTACCAGCGAGTTTTACCAGATTTCCCCGGGCCACCACGTGACACAATTGGTAGTAATTCATTCAAATTACCCCTAATGAGTCAATATGGATAAATATCAACACAACATCGTGTTCAAATAGAAATAAATTTCTACCTCATACTTGGGATCGAATGCTAGCCCCTTTTAATGAAAGGCCAGGTCGAAACCAACCATGCAATGAGCGCCCATAAAAGGAAATCTGAACCTGACACTAATCTAGCTGTCCGAGGATTTACCTGGTGAGACATCAGTCTCTTTACCAGCGAGTTTTACCAGATTTCACCGGGCCACCACGTGACACAATTGGTAGTAATTCATTTAAATTACCCCTAATGAGTCAATATGGATAAATATCTACACAACATCGTGTTCAAATAGAAATAAATTTCTACCTTATACTTGGGATCGAACGCTAGCCCCTTAAAATGAAAGGCCAGGTCGAAACCAACCATGCCATGAGAGCCCATAAAAGGAAATCTGAACCTGACACTAATCTAGCTGTCCGAGGATTTACCTGGTGAGACATTAGTCTCTTTACCAGCGAGATTTACCAGATTTCCCCGGGCCACCACGTGACACAATTGGTAGTTAATTCATTCAAATTACCCCTAATGAGTCAATATGGATAAATATCAACACAACTCGCTGGTAAAGAGACTGATGTCTCACCAGGTAAATCCCCGGACAGCTAGATTAGTGTCAAGTTCAGATTTCCTTTTATGAGCTCTCGACCTGGCCTTTCATTAGAAGGGGCTAGCATTTGATCCCAAGTATGAGGTAGAAATTTATTTCTATTTGAACACGATGTTGTGTTGATATTTATCCATATTGACTCATTAGGGGTAATTTGAATGAATTACTACCAATTGTGTCACGTGGTGGCCCGGGGAAATCTGGTAAAACTCGCTGGTAAAGAGACCGATGTCTCACCAGGTAAATCCTCGGACAGCTAGATTAGTGTCAGGTTCAGATTTCCTTTTATGGGCGCTCATTGCATGGTTGGTTTCGACCTGGCCTTTCATTAGAAGGGGCTAGCGTTCGATCCCAAGTATGAGGTAGAAATTTATTTCTATTTGAACACGATGTTGTGTTGATATTTATCCATATTGACTCATTAGGGGTAATTTGAATGAATTACTACCAATTGTGTCACGTGGTGGCCCGGGGAAATCTGGTAAAACTCGCTGGTAAAGAGACTGATGTCTCACCAGGTAAATCCTAGGACAGCTAGATTAGTGTCAGGTTCAGATTTCCTTTTATGGGCTCTCTTGGCCTGGTTGGTTTCGACCTGGCCTTTCATTAGAAGGGGCTAGCGTTCAATCCCAAGTATGAGGTAGAAATTTATTTCTATTTGAACACGATGTTGTGAAGATATTCATCCATATTGACTCATTAGGGGTAATTTGAATGAATTACTACCAATTGTGTCACGTGGTGGCCCGGGGAAATCTGGTAAAACTCGCTGGTAAAGAAACTGATGTCTCACCAGATAAATCCTCGGACAGCTAGATTAGTGTCAGGTTCAGATTCCCTTTATGGGCTCTCGTGGCATGGTTGGTTTCGACCTGGCCTTTCATTAAAAGGGGCTAGCGTTCGATCCCAAGTATGAGGTAGAAATTCATTTCTATTTGAACACGATGTTGTGTTGATATTTATCCATATTGACTCATTACGGGTAATTTGAATGAATTACTACCAATTGTGTCGCGTGGTGGCCCGGGGATATCTGGTAAAACTCGCTGGTAAAGAGACTGATGTCTCACCAGGTAAATCCTTGGACAGCTAGATTAGTGTCAGGTTCAGATTTCCTTTTATGGGCTCTCTTGGCATGGTTGGTTTCGACCTGGCCTTTCATTAGAAGGGGCTAGCGTTCGATCCCAAGTATGAGGTAGAAATTTATTTCTATTTGAACACGATGTTGTGTTGATATTTATCCATATTGACTCATTAGGGGTAATTTGAATGAATTACTACCAATTGTGTCGCGTGGTGGCCCGGGGATATCTGGTAAAACTCGCTGGTAAAGAGACTGATGTTTCACCAGGTAAATCCTCGGACAGCTAGATTAGTGTCAGGTTCAGATTTCCTTTTATGGGCTCTCGTGGCATGGTTGGTTTCAACCTGGCCTTTCATTCGAAGGGGCTAGAGTTCGATCCCAAGTATGAGGTAGAAATTTATTTCTATTTGAACACGATGTTGTGTTGATATTTATCCATATTGACTCATTAGGGGTAATTTGAATGAATTACTACCAATTTTGTCACGTGGTGGCCCGGGGAAATCTGGTAAAACTCGCTGGTAAAGATTGATGTCTCACCAGGTAAATCCTCAGACAACTAGATTAGTGTCAGGTTCAGATTTCCTTTTATGGGCTCTCGTGGCATGGTTGGTTTCGACCTGGCCTTCCATTAGAAGGGGCTAGCGTTCGATCCCAAGTATGAGGTAGAAATTTATTTCTATTTGAACACGATGCTGTGTTGATATTCATCTATATATATATATATATTTATATATATACATATATATATATATATATACATATATATATATATATATATAAAAACACACATATGCATACACACACACATATATATATATATATATATATACATTTATATATGTATATATATATATATATATATATTCATTCATATATATACATATGTATATATATATACATATATATATATATATATATATACATATAAACATATATATATATATATATATATTTATATATATAAATATATATATATATATATATATATTTATATACATATATATGTATATATATACACATATATATATATATATATATATGTACATATATATATATATATATATATGTACATATATATATATATATATATATAAGTACATATATATATATATATATATATTTATAAATATGTATAAATATATATATATATATATATGTGTGTGTGTGTGTATTTATATATATAAATATATATATATATATATATATGTGTGTGTGTGTGTGTGTATATATATATATATATATATATACTTTATATAATCGAGCCGTATAATAAAATACCCTGATGGAAAAGTCAGTCTTACATATGTTTCTTGTCTTTTTATTTAGTGTATGTGATTATTTTTTTTTTTAAATTATATCCACACCTAGAGTTGAATAATACATCACAAATTATTATTTTTTTTTTTTGATTCTATAAAGTACTTAAAAAAATGAAATAAGAATTAGTTTTTTTATTATAAAACGAATCTATCTATAAGAGTATGAGAAGATTTTGGACAGAGAAGTGTTTCTCGATTTGGATTATATGACAAAACTCAAGCCTAGTTCAGAGATAAGAAGCGTCGATTGACTTTGTTATCGAAGGTGAGATTGAAATAATTCCGTATTCGAGAGACTTTAAGAGATTCATACATTCCTGGTGCGGGACCCATGAAACAATAATGCGCGAGTAAGAGGTGGGATGTGGGTTTTTTAAAGGCATTTTGCAACTGAAGGAGTTCCATTGTTACTTTTAAAACCTGAGTGTTACCTTCATTTCATCTTTCATTTTGACAGAATAATGCAAATTTTCTTTCTTTTGGAATCTGGATAATTTATAATTTGATCCAAGAATAGTTTCTATGAAAGTTATAGTTTCCAACGTCATTCATCTGTGTTTTAATTAGTATTTGGCAAAATCTTTTAATTTGTATCAAGTCCAATAACCAGAGCATACCATTTCTGAACGAAAGGAATTCAACTGACCTAATTATTTCTTTTCAGGGTCTTATTGCGAACCCATTAAAATATTACCAATATTTTAGGAAACACATGTACACTACTGATCTTCGTTGTTAAAACTTCTAGCAATGATTATCTCTAGACTAGGGTATACTTTATTCCATTTGTAAGAAAATATATGGAAATCTAAAGCTGTCATTCAAGGATCTTTCAAGGCCAATTGACATTTTATGTTCCCCTGTTTTAAATTAAATGGGTCATTTCTGTATAAGCAACAAATTCATTGGTACTTTCATAACGAAATTATTTCTCACTTATTAGGACGAAGAGTTTGTTGAGTTAGCATATGCACTTCACTAAATCTTCTGTTGTAATAATAATGTATCGATAAAAATATGATGTAGATAAGATTTTCAAAATAAATAACGATATATCTCGTTAACAAGGAAGAAATCGTGATAAAAATAGAATAGAAATTAACTCTCCTAATTCTTTGAAAAAAAATCGACCAATGAACCGACGTTAGGATAAGGAGGATTTTTTCTTTATTATTATACGCCTGATGATGGCATCACTTTCAATATTGAGTGGCGTGTGAGGTAACTTGCTCAGGGTGAGAAGAGAACCACGGGAATATCACGCAGATATTTCCCCGGTATTCGATTACTTTTTCGCTCATTATATTTTAACGAGAGGTTACAAACTCATCTATTAATGAACTATACAAGGAATTTAATGATGACACTTGCTTTATACATCTCTTTTCCACCAGAGATTATACTTTATTCAAGAGATATACTCCATTAGTATCTTGTCTATATATATGATTTTCTTTTTTTTAATAAATATTTGCAGGTTTAGTCTTTTTTTTTTTGCATAAAAAAACTCAAGGTTTTTAATTGTAATAATTTCAATTGATGACAACATTCAAAATAACTAATAATAATATCCTGGAAGTTAAAGAAAGGAACTCGTTTTTGTTCTTGTGGTAAGGTACTCCATGAACTGATATCTGAAGTAAATAAATGTCAAGACTCAATATCTCAATAGCTGTTTTTTACTTATAAGTGAGGCATGTGGGATCACTCAAATGATAATGATTCAACCGAAAGCAAACGAAAAAAAAATAATAATAATTTGAATAAAGGAACTTTAACTAAGTTTCTATCTGTCTTCTAATGTTGTTCTAAAAAATAATGTTTTATTGATTTCAATTTACTCCTATGTATTCAATTAAATATCCATTAATACTGATATCTATAAATATACTTTTTGTACTTAATTTATTTGCATGACCTAATTAATTATTCCTTTGCAAAGATCAACATCAAAGTAGACAAGGAAAGACAAAAATATAATATTATTTTCTTAAATATCTTCCTTTCCATTCAGTGCTTTGCAACCACTTTCAATACTGGTAACCACATTTGCATTGATCATACCATAAACTATCCCCCTTTTCCTAAACTTTTAGGGATGCCCCTACCATTGCAGAATTCATATTACTTCAATTTAACCTGATTAAATAGACCTTACCTGTAAGTAATTTCGTCAAACAGTATACTTTGTTTCCTACATTTGATTTGAATTTTTTTTCTTTTTTTAATATACATACATGGTAATAATCAATACGTAAACTTGACACTTTTCCTTCTCAATCAGGAATTACGTTTTGAGATATCCGTTAAAGAGCTTCATGGTGAGTATTTCATTGGTTGAAAGTGAATATTACCTATCTTCCGCTTCTTGAGTTTCAAGAAAATAGTAGGTAGTCATCTCATCAAGATGTGAATATACATGTCACTTATCATTGTATATATCTACCATGGTGAGTTTTAATCGAATCCTATTGCACTGATTTATACTTAATGAAGCTCTTCCGATTATTTTTTTTTTTCAAGTTCATTGGACTCTATAGATTATATACCAATTCCCTTTTTCGGAACTAAACCCTTAGTTTATTAAAAATATTGATTTAGCGTAATTAAAAACATATATACATAAGAAACAGATTCATTTTTATGTTTAGTGGAAAGTATTATTATTATTATTATTATTATTATTATTATTATTATTATTACTATTATTATTATTATTATTATTATTATTATTATTATTATTATTATTATTATTATTATTATTATTATTATTGTTGTTGTTGTTTAAATTACAGAAAGTGTAGAAGAAAAATATCTTACAAGGTTCCTCTTAGGTAATAACAGAGAGATGAGATGAATATACCTAAATTTTATTCAACTGGTCACCGTTTATACGCATGCAGTTTTGAGGAAAAATTTCGCAAATACGCAAAAAAAAAAAAAAAAAAAAAACTAATACATGGAAAGGAGTGCTTAAACAGGTTCTGTAATCACGGCAGTAGGAGAGCAAATGACATATAAAAGAAAAATGCCATTACTGTGTAAGTGCGTGTGTGAAGCACACTCGGTACATTGCCTACCCCCGAAATAAGACATACATGGGGAATAGGGTACCATGGTCTTGAAAAGCGCACTATAGATGGGTCATCTTGCAGGAGATAGATAGCTTTTGGGGTGATCAATGGAGACCTAGTCTTCCTTGCCACAATTATTAATTAGAAAATTCTTTAGTGTGTGACGGATCATGAGGAAAGTGGCGCTGGAAATCGTAGGAGTGGATTGCAGATGGAAACTGAGTATACTAATTTGAGTTTTTGCATAGGGACATCAAGCCTGTTTTGAATGTTCAATGAATTTCTTTAAAACCATTCCATTGTTGTAGGCGGCTGATGCCAAAGAGATTTGCTAATAATGTCAATAATTGACAAGTAAAAGGGTTACCCCAGTCTTAAGTCATATTCTCAGGGATATCAAATCTGGTTATCCAACCTGAGAGTATGGTTGGTTTACATGAGGCGGAGGTTGCACTTCCATGGCTTTAGGTGAACAAATGTTCTTATAATGTGGGTAGTGGGCCTACTACATTGATGAGGATGTGGGAAAAATGAAACTGATTTTGAGGAAAGGTACCTACTCCTGATTCCATCTGTCAATTTACTTGTGAATTTTGACATAAAGTATACAAGAAGGGATCCGATCATAACATCACTAGTAATGCGATGTAAAATGGACTTTTCTCTTCAGTAGCTGTGCAGTATATTTGCGTGATGGATGTGAAAGGTCTTGAATGAAGTCAAAGACTTGTCTAAGCATGGGAGTAGGTATTTCTTGTCTTGGTCTATCAGTACTAACATCAAAAAGGAGGTTGGCGTTGAAGTCGTTCAGGGAGTTGTTTTTCCAACAGAGGGATTTGCAGGAGGGCATACATCCTAGGTACTCTTGCTGTTTTTCATTAGTCTTCTACTAAGGAGTTATAATCCAATCCAAGGTGGATGACAGCCTGCGTGTCTCTTGACAGGGCATCAAAATAGAATTAATTTCCATAGGGACTTGTTGAAGGGGCAAACGCATTCAGATATGGCAGAGAGATGTCAGCAATGAGGGGCAGACCAAGTGTCGGACTGTTGAGTGAAGACGTGCACCAACGGCATGTGATCAATGTGAATGACAAAGGGCAAATACACCACCAGCTATTCACGATCAAAGGTAAAGAAGCTGGATTACACCTTTGAAAGTTTTCTAATGAAGAATTCCAGTAGGCTGGTCAAGGCGTTGACAACCTGCTCGTGTTCTGCACCAAAAGAGACATCCCTGACATTAGTAGATACAGGGGGCATGTGGCACGAGAAAATGAGAGCAGCAGCGGTTAATAGGTCGTTCTATGTGTTGCTTAAAGCCACTTCCTGAAGGGCAGGCCACTTCAGGTCTTTTGGCTTACCATTGAGGGAGGTGTAGAGGGGTGTAAGAATGTTGGCAATCGCTGAAAAAAATCTAGTAATAATATTACATTGGGCCCAAGAATTCTTGAAGTACTTTGATGGTCGAGGTGATGGACAGGTATTGAATAGCTGCTACTTTCTCAAGAATGGGGTCAACTCCTTCAAGAATGATGCAGTGCCCTAGGAACGATACTTCATTGGCGATAAAGGTGAACTTGTTGTACCGAAATAGAAGGCTTTTTTGTTGTAAATGGTAAAGAATGATGCTTATGTGACAAAGGTGTCCTTCATTTGGCATAAACAGAAGAGGAGGTTCCCTAAGATGCCATACATGAATAGTTGAAAAGAAGCCCCCAAAAATATAAAGGCCAGAAATGGAGTAATGGAATGAGTTTGTACAGAAGGGGATAGTGATGGTGGTCTTTGAGATATCTCCTGGGTTCATGAGTACCTGATAATACCCCTACAAGATATCGAGGGAGGAAAAAACCTTCCATTTGTCCAAGCAAGTGGAAACATTGCTGACATCTTTGAGGGAATGGTAATCGAATTCTGTATGCTGGTTTAGACTTCTGCAATACCCACATGACACAGAGTGCTATCTTTCTTTACTATTATATGTAAGTGCGACGACATTGGGCTTGAGGCCTTTTTGCAAAGGCCTATTTTTCACATTTTGGGGAACGCTCGTTTAGTGGCCGCCAAACAATTTAGTCCCAGACGCCGGAATCTGGTGAGCACTTGGTTCCCATGTGCGTTTGACAAATTCTGGACGGAAGACTTCCGGGTACGACATGAGAAGATGTTCGAAGGAATCCATGGGTATAATGAAGTGGATGGCGAGGTCGGAAGAGCAAGGTTGAAGGAGTGTCAATGATTATGACACTGCGTTGACTAACCAAGTGAGCAACATCAACCAGGAGGAGGAAATGAGAAAGGAATCCGCACCAAGGATTAACAATGTGTTATCAGCAACGAGAGATTTACAATGATATCTGGCACTCCCCAACAATAATGTGAGGGTGTCATACCTATAAGTGGGGCTCACAGATCCGTTGGCAGCTACTAGGTAGACACAAGCAAGCATACACTGACTATATCATGGCCAGGAGAGTGGCTATAGAAGAAGAGAACAATATGCACCAATGTCTACCAAAAACTGTATGCTAGTACCTATATCACTAAAAAAGAAATAATTAGTTATAGGGGAGACCACCACCACAAGCGATTGCCTACTTACAAGCTTTCTGGTGACTGATAACCATTCGCACATTTCTCTAAAACCACCCCAAATCTTGATTGGTAAAAGCATAGATGTGGCCGATGGGTGTCAGTAATTGGCTGTAGATGTCATTGATTGGGGTATCAATTAGGGTGGCATATGTCGGTGGTGTGCAGCTTTGTTGCTCCTCTGGTAAATCATGGGGTATGTAGTTGTGTCTTACTACATTCATGTCATCTTTGGTCAATGATAAATAACTGTCTTCTTCCTCACGGGTAGAGGGATCCATGGAGGTCTTGAAAGTGATGAGATAACTGGGCAAAATATCAGCATCGCGGTTGTCAGAGTGTACCAGTTTGTGTGGGCTGCATACACAAAATGAACGAAGTAGCTTTATCTAATGAGGAGAGCTGTTTGCATCTGATTTCAGGCGAGGTGATACTGGTCATTTCCCTTAGTGTGAGGGAAGCCTTTTGTTCTCCCCACAGTTGTTGAGAAAGATGAAAAATTTTGGCTATTTTAGAAGCTGGCGATTATCAGTACTGCTCCAAGAGGTATGTATTGAGGGCGTTGAACGGTATTGGTGTTTCCCATTTTTGGCAAATACAAAGGAACGATTCCGGGAAAATATCCTTGGTGATCGCCGAATGGACATAGACTGGTTTGTTGCTTAAGTCAGTCACACCCTTGATGCGAAACTGAACCTCGGAAACCAATGCCTCTACACTGGTGAAATGGGCTACGTTCATGGATGTTGTGTGTATAATTGAGTCAGGGTCAGATGGCAGTATCTTCTGACAGTAAGGCACACCATTGAGTGACAAAGGCAATCACCAAAGTAAGAGGTTGCTGTTATGTTAAAACCTCGAGGAAAGATGAATACAAGTAACTTCTATTCATCAGATAACAATTTTATAAACAGTACAAGCAGTTCCGAGCAGGATTTAAACAAAAAATCGAACTAATTATTGCATGCAAAGGAAAGATTTAACAGGGTCTGTTATTAATGCCGGGAATAGTGAAAGATAGAAAAAAAGAAATACCGGTACTGCATACAAGCGTGTTTGAAAAACATACGGTACACTGCTTTATATATAAATTATCAGCTCCTAACAATCAATACACATTTTGGGGAAAATGGCTTTCCATGTTATTGGACAGGCGCTAAAATACCTATTTCATGTATTAGATGCAATGGCTGCATAATTCATGAAATAAGTTAGACGAGGTTGTTTCCTTTTTTAAAAAATATTGATGTAAGCAAAGGTTATTGGATTTATAGTTGACGTTGTAAGCAGGCAAAAGATAGAAGCTCAATTATTTATAAGCATATGGGACTAATTGGTATTGAGAAATAGAGATATTAAAAAAAAAAAAAAAGGATATGTAGGTAAAAATAATTATTTGATATGATTCATAAGTTTTGGAAGAGAAGAACATAGGATAGAGAACCCCCCCCCCCCCAAAAAAAAATATGGATTAATCAGGTGAAGGAGGTAGTGAAAAAAAAAGATCTTCAATATTCAACGAGCGAGATAGAGCACGAAAGGTATGGGTCGGTGACTATTTATTTGATTGCAGATTAAACCACACCTTTTAAACCTATTGTGTTAGAGGATGAGATAGCTAGTTTTAGTTCTGATTTGATTTTGTTCCTTTTTTCAGAGCCTTTTAAAGTGTAGTTAAACACCTTCTTTAACTGAATAAAGTATATTATATAAATTTTCTTGAATTCAAATTCCTTATTAATTACTCTTACAATTTTTCATTTCCGTTTAGCAGGCTTGACATAGGTGGATCTTTGATATTAACTGTATAAGATTTTTTTCTAGTTTTAAGTGAACATTTGATGAATTGAATGTTCCTTATACTAATGTGACTTATGCTATTTTCAAGGTCCCTATAATTCTCTGTTCTACTTTACACTTTATTTACCTTCCAAGAGTTAATGTCTGTTTTTGTAGTAATGTTTCTCGTTTTGTTTTAATTATGTAAAAATATCACATAACAACATACCATCTCTATGAACGTTTTGAAAACGACTATCTATATGGAAACTAAAATAAGAATCATTATAATAAAGATCACCATGCATAAGTTTTACAAGAGGCGTCAAATTGTTTAAAGAAACACATTTACCTGTTAAGTTATTAAAAGCTGTACATAGATATAAAACTGTTGACAGCCTTGCAACCATGAAGGTATTTTAAGCCAAAACTTCAAATTTTTATCACTTTATTGCAGAATTTATATTTACTCAGATGTCGACAGAATATGATAATCCTTTATTTGGCTCTGTTAGAAGCTGAATGAGGCAATTTTTAAAGTAACCGTTTCCACAAAAATGTTTCTAAGCAATATATATTTTATGGTAATGGAAGGTTGATTAATTTCTTTTTTCAAATTCGTTTTGAGATGGAATTGTTTTATATTTTGTAAAATATGGAAATCATATGATAACTAAAATCGATAAAACTACAGAATTCTTTCAGCTGACGAAATATGTAAAGCAGGATAACTTATCATACATTAACTGCATGATTTACATATAGGGAACATTGATTGTAGGATATTATATGCTAATGATATTGAACTGCATCTAAGTATTTGCATGTTTCAAAAATTTCACGGCATATAAAAGTCAAGAAATAAGAGTTTGAAGAATCCTTTTAAATTGAGAAATATTGTGATATATTTCAAGATAAAATAGATGATTCATGCAGTGTCATTCAGAGGAAAATATTCAAACAATGTAAATTAACGCTGTAACAATATAAAAAAAATTAATGGTATATATCTCAATTTGTTGAAATATTGGTTAGACATTTTATAACAACAGTAACACTACTACTACTACTACTACTACTACTACTACTACTACTACTACTACTACTACTACTACTGGTAGTAGATACTACTACTACTACTACTACTAATACTACTACTACTACTAATAATAATAATAATAATAATAATAATAATAATAATATTCATGCTTGATGCCAGTTTATACTAATCCAAAAGCTCTTTCTTATATCTGAAAATGCATATCATCTCATCCAAAGAAATACAAAAACGTATCTGTTAAGAATCCGATTTCTCTGATAAGAAGGATAAACTGCCATTGCTTCTGGAACTTTTATAATAATATCAATAGATCGAGAGAACGCTGGTATATTACAGATGAAAATGGTACTGACTTATATGTTTGATTGACAAAGTAATGGATACTATTGATCATTACAAAGTACATTAATAAGTAGTAATCCACATAAAAAGAAGAAGTTTCTTTTAGATGAAGAGAAAACAAATTTCTCTAATATTTCCTCAGATGAGCAGATGTTGTTAGGTTACTATCAAAATATTTCATTTGTTATATCCAAACAAGGTCTTCTCCAGTATTTTTGATCTTGCTATTTTCAGTTTTGCCGTTTGCAGCTGAAAGACAGATGTTTTAGTCAAAGTTTACTATGGATTATTCGTTGTTTTCTTCATAACCCATTCGATGAAAAGCTCAATAATGAGTTAATGTATTTGGTGATGTACAAAGAGTTATGTATTTGTGTTTTGCATGTTTGATCCCTGTTCTAGGGGGGGGGGGGGGGCATTAACTTATTGTATGTGTAGCTGAAAGAAATTGAGTTGCCTAAAAAGACCCAGGGACACACTACACAAGCTCAATTTTTCTGGAAAGACTTTGTCTTAAACGTTTAAAACTCTGTAAGACATTAAATATTCATGTTAAACGTAAAGTAATAATGTTAATTTTAGAAATTATGATAAGTATTATAAATATATAATCCTGCAGGATTAGTTTTTATATTTTAATGTTATATTATTGGTAAAAAATTTATTTGCTATCAGCCCAGGTATGATACATTATTCGTTTGGTGAATATATTTTTTTGTATTTGTACGGCACATATGATCTTGATTACACAAACCTATTAAATTATGCTGTTTATCTTGATTAAGAAATTTGCTTTTTTTACAAATATGTATATATTTAATTCAATTACAAATACACTCTTGACAATAATCCTTTGGTTATATAATAATAATATACTTCATATGCATTATATATCCAAAATTTAATTTCCATCTGACCCCAGAATGGAGATGGATTTATTAACCGTATGCTCTGTAATCTATATTCACAACAGATCATATCAAACGATAAAAACACTGTTTTTTGCAAAGGGAAAATTACCCTATCAATATGTTATGGCGAACAGGTAGTGAAAACATACTCAAACACATAGGTACACAAAAACAGATACACACACAGATATATATATATATATATATATATATATATATATATATATATATATATATATATGTATATATATATATATATATATATATATATATATATATATATATATATATATATATATATATATATATATATATATATATAAATATATATATATATATATATATATATATATATATATATATATATATATATATATATATATATATATATATATATATATATATATATACATATATATATATATATATATATATATGTATATATATATATATATGTATATATATATATATATATATATATATATATATATATATATATATATATATATATATATATATACACATACACACACATATATATATATATATATATATATATATATATATATATATATATATATATATATATATATATATATATATATATATATATATATATAACAGTTTATTTTTGGGGGAGGTAGCCATGTCGTCATGATGGAGGTTCCTAAAACGTAGCAGCCTAGGGTATATTTGAGTAGAGTGATATTTCCAGAGAATTTTACCATAAGGTATCCAAAATTCTAACTCCTGGAGCGAATATCCCCAAATAATCTCACAGGGATATCGCATAATATCAGAGGACGTATTCTTGACACGTCACATAGCTAACTTCACCTCGAACAGTATTAATGCTTCGAGGGGTTACAGTGACAAGAATCTGAAACGAGAATGAAAAGAGAGCCGCTCATAAGGCCTCTCTCCTATTCTGTTTCAAGTGTGTATCTAATGAAGGCGGTAGCGCCCTCTTTATTCCTTGTAGCAATATACGAGGTGCTACAGATACTGTATTATAGGGAGGGGTCAATAAGCCATTTTACAATAAAAGGAAGGGCGGATCCATCAGGACGACATGGCTACCTCACCCAAAAATAGATTTTTCGCGCTGTTTTTTTGGCTCAGGCCATGTCCTCCTGATGGAAGTTTACCAGAGTATTACTGTATCTGTGGATTTTCAATCGGTGCCGTACTCTCAAGAAAGTATTTTCCTGGTCCGTCTAGACCTAGAGACCTATGATGATACCGTCATACATCATTCCATCTAAGCATGAACTATGTTAGTATTTCCTGCCCCCTAATGGGAAGAGTCGTACTAGACTCTGGGAAAAGTCTCGAGGAGTACATAATAACTACGGATGACAAAATGACAAGCTTTTATAGTGGTCTTGCCCTATACATTATAAAGCAAAGTTTGTATAAGAGTTACCAATGTCAGTATGAATTTGTGACACTTTCGCCAAAGTGACTACTCTTATTAACTATTGAATAACGAATGTATCCGCATAGGAACAAATTTTGGATCTCTACCACTATCCCATTAGGGTACCTCGTCAACCCTAGCGGACTTTTGCTTGAATCAGGGAACAATCTTAAAAGACATTCCATGATAAAAATATCCATATTTTAATCTTAATGCTCAGTACATTTCTAATAAAATGAGTGTGGGCGAATAAGACGCAGGGTTCACTACGAACTAGTTTATCAAAATTTAATAAACGTACATATCAGATCAACGTTTATAAAATTTATAAAATGTGGATGATATGCATTAAAGCATAAAGAAAAACAGTCAACAGAAAATGTTGTTTCGTCTACCAGGAAACATATTTGCCACTTCAATTGAATTATTAATAATAATGATACATTCTGTATACTGTTTATTTACACTAGCGTAAGAAACGCTTGGCACAAGTGTCTGTATTATGCTATAGTTCACAAACGTCAATAAAACAGTTTGTAAGGACACTTTCGTGGCCTGTCGCTCAGTGTGTAGTAACATACAGTGACTAAACACGCACCCTCTTAATTAATTGTTCCAAATTAATTATGCTGTTCCTCGCAGATTTAAAACAGAAGGTTAAAAAATTCTACCTGCTGTTACCACAGACCTCTTAAGTTGCTCCACTTGTTTTGCATAGTGCATAAAGAACACCTTGGATGACTACCAGCTGGTGTACGAACAAGGATGTTCAAAGTCCATATAATTAAAGAAATTATATGGTAGAGGCAACTTCCCTCGGATCTTGACTAACTGGTGTACTGTGTGGATCCGTTCTGCGAATAAGACGGGAGATTTTCGCTCTTAGTTATAGATAACTTTGAGCCCAGGGTTTCTCTTCTGAACAGCTGTCCTCCTCTAAAGTCTGAAGTTCTAGGAAGATACACCATAGGCACTCCAATGGGCATAGAGATGCATCTTCCTTCAGAGGGCAGATTCTCTAGGGACCCCACCTGTTGGTGGGTAGCTTGTTCCTGGTAAGAAACGTTGGG
This sequence comes from Palaemon carinicauda, assembly GCF_036898095.1. Lineage (NCBI taxonomy): Eukaryota > Metazoa > Arthropoda > Malacostraca > Decapoda > Palaemonidae > Palaemon > Palaemon carinicauda. Next base: position 133,301,726 of record NC_090741.1, on the reverse strand, counting down.
TCTGGAAATATATTCAGTTCTCCCTCCAAGAACTGACGTGGCCTTCCTCTCTAGAGAGAGCCACTATTTCACTAACTTTGGCCCCCAAAGCGAGTACAAGCAGAAATATGACTTTAAATTCAAAACCTTCTATACACAATGAAGAATCTTATCTAATGACCATGCAGAGGGTCTTTGGAGGGGCTGAAGGGCTAAGCCTGGCATGGGCCTTTGTAGTTCATTAAGAACGTCGTTAGAAAGGTCGACTTGTAAGGCATATGGCATCTGTCTTGTCAAGGCAGGCTTGAACAATAGAATTGTGTTGGCTGCTAAACCTTGCTTATGAAGGTGAATGAAGAATGATAAATAGGAATCTGTCGAGATCTCTTTTGGCTTCTTCGCCTTGACAAAGGATATCTGTTTTTCCCTGAAGCCTCATAATGTCTTATGGTTTCCTCCAAAAGTCTAAAGTGACTTTTAACACCGAATTTTTTTCTCATTGCTAAGGATAGAAAATCATGAGATGTAGGTTCCATGTTTTCTGTGATGAAGCGAAGAAAGTTGACTTCTGTACTAACTGAGACAGGGATGGATCCGGTAGCAGTACGAATTTTAGTCGTAGTTCCAATGCCACAGGGAACCACACGCTATTTGGCAACTTATGGGCCACTATTGCTGTTTTCCCTTCGAAGGATCTCAGCTTATCGAGAGCCTTGAAAAGGAGGTTGTGAGGAGGGAACAGATAAATACTGGACTATCTGTTCCAGTCAAGGGACATAGTGCCCATAGCCTCTGCTAGCGGATCCTCGTATGGGGACACATAGCGATATATTTTCTTGTTTTCTTTCGTCGCAAAGAGGTCTATCTGCAGCTCCAGGACTTGACTCGAGATGAAGAACGATCCTGCGTCAAGGGACCATTCTGACTCTATAGGTGTAAACCTGGATAGAGCGTCCGCTGAATGTGAACTGCAGACAGGTGCCTTATCTTCTCTTCCGCCAAACGGAATATGGCCAACATCACTTGGTTGATTTGAGGTGACCTCGACCCTTGTGGATTCAGGCATCTCACTATCACCTTGCTGTCTAGAACCAGTCTTATGTGGGTCGAGTGGCGAGGAGATACTTTCTTTAGTGTCAAAAGTACTGCCAGGGCTTCTGGAAAGTTGATGTGAAATGACTTGAAAAGATTGGACCAAGCTCCCTGGACTCTCATCTGATGAGAGTGACCTCCCCAGCCTTCCTTTGAAGTGTCTGTGTGAATAGTTACTGACGGGGGAGGAGATTGAAGAAGTATTGATTTCTTCAATTTCTTGGCATTGGACCATGGCTTGAGAAGCGTTCGCAGACGAGTTGGTAGTGGTCTTGTTAAATATCTTCGAGCGTTTGATGCGTATTGTCTACAGACTCCTGTTGCATCCTTTAGCTGTGCTCTTAGCACTGGATCTGTTATCGAAGCAAATTGTAGAGAGCCCAGCACTCTCTCTCCTGTTTGCATCTTGATATCCATTTGGATTTCAATAGTCTCTTGACAGATCCTGCTATTTCTCTCCTCTTCTTACCAGGAATGGAAAGTCGATGTGACTACAAATTCTAGTGGATTCCCAACCAATGAAATTTTTGAGCTGGAGAAAGTCGAGACTTTTTGATGTTGATCTTTAATCCCAGATGTTCCAGGAACTGGATCACTATCTTAAAAGCTTGCATGCATTCTGTCCTGGATGCTGCCCACACCAGCCAGTCGTCCAAATAGGCTACTACTTGGGCCCCCTTTAGGCGTAATTGATGGACGGCTGCGTTCGCGAGCTTCGTGAAAATCCTTGGGGCTCTATTTAGCCCGAAAGGCATGGCTCTGAAGGCGTAAAGTTTTCTATGTAACTTGAAGCCTAGGTTAGAGGAGAGGTGACGAATAATTGGAACGTGCCAATAAGCGTCAGACAAGTCTATAGAGACAGTATATGCCCTTTTGGGCAGCAGGGTCCTTATGTGTTGAAGTGTGAGCATTCTGAACTTGTAGTTCACTATGAACTTGTTGAGTGGCGACAAGTCTAGAATGACTCTGAGTTTCTCTGAGTCATTCTTTGGAACACAAAACAGCCTTCCTTGGAATTCTATGGACTTAACTTTCTGAATTACTCTTTTGTCTAAGAGCTCTCGGACATATTCTTCCAGAACGGGGGTTGAGTGTTGGGAGAATTAAGGAAATTGAGGTGGAGGACTGCTCCAGCTCCAACCTAGTCCATCCTATATTAGGCTGTGGGCCCAGGGATCGAAGGCCCAGCGATCCCTAAATAGCTGTTGTCTCCCTCCTACTGGAAGTATCTCACTTCCGCTGTTGTGGACCTGAGGCTTTGCCTCCTTGACCGCATCCTCCCCTGGATCCCCTTCCTCTTGAAGGGCGTCTAGAAGAACCTCTGGCTGTTCCTCTAGCTTTCGAATGAAATGAGAAGTCTGCCTTTCGAAGGCTGGGTTAAAAACTGGCGACTGTGTCACTACTTGGTGAGGTACCATCTGGTATGTTGTTGGAGGTTGTTCCACTCTCTAAGGCACCGCGGTCACAGGAAATTATTGTTGTTGTTGCTGTCGGTAGGGTTTAGCTAGCCGAGAGGATGGCCTAGGCCTTTCTGTCTTCTTCTTGGGTTGGGGACCCTCATCCGGAGAAGACTTTCTCTTTAGATCTAAGCCCCACTTTTTGAGAAGGTTCCTATTCTCTGTGGCAGCCTTGTCTACTACCTCTTTAACCACTTCATTGGGAAAGAGGTCATTACCCCAAATACGAGAAGAGATCAGTTTCCTCGGTTCATGCCTCACCGCAGTCAAGGCGAACACGAACTCTCTACTGGCTCTCCTAGCTTTAATATACTTAAAGAGATCCTTCGTAACTGTGGCCAGATGGGTCTTGGCCACTACCATGAACCTGTCCTGATTCTTTGGGTCACTTGCCATAGTTTCTAATGTCGTTTGCAACAACATCGATGCCGCAAGTCTTTTTTTCTCTTACTCTCTACGCAAGAGAACCTCCGACAGTTTTTGAATTTCCTCACCAAACTGACATTCAGCGATATCAGCTTCCAGCTTCCTGACTGGAAAGGTAAGGTGTACGTCCTTCTAGTCTTCTTGGTCTAAGGGCAAGGTCAGAGATAATGGCTTGCACTCCTCCGACGAGAGGCATGGTTTCCCTTCCTCCACCGCCTTTAAGGCTGCCTTATATCCCTTTTCCATGAAGGGAAAGGCTCTGGTAGGATAGGCCACAAAGGAGGGAAGCTTCTAACTCAAGAATGGCACCTTTGAGTTAGTGAAGCCCCTCTCTTTCATCGAGCTTGCTAGTAACGCCTGAGCTTTACTCTGGTAAAAGAACTATGACCTCCTTTGGCTCCATCTCCTCCTTTAAAGGCTGGCTCCTTCCTTAGATGGAAATAGCAGTTCGGATAAGAATCTTTGTTGGACAAAAATTCCACCTCTTCCAGGGGAATTGCTCCCAACTTTTCTGAAATCACGATCTTCCCGGTTGTCATTGACATGTGTTCGGCATACCTCCAAGGATTGGTGTCCGAGCACAAAGGAAGATCCTTCATGTTGAGCCGCTTCTCGGGCCCCCGTGATGCTGCTGGTCTGCGTATCTCCAGTTTCATTGCAGCTTTCCTGTCATCATCCTTCCTTTGAATGTGATGGATCATCTAAACAGTAGAAGAAAGGGTCCTTCCCAGTTCATCTGGGATAGCAGACGATGTTGAGGGGTCAGGTTCTGGGTCCGGAACCGATGTAACCGACACCTCGTCGATTTCTTCTTCTTCTATTTGAGGAGCCTGAGACAGATCCTCCTCCTGACCTTCTCCTAGAAGGTCTCTCGTTGTAGAATCCGACACCTCCGACATCCTATTGTCCAATTGGATGTCTTGAAGGGTGGCCGAGACTTCAGAATCTACCGGATTTTGGACAGTTGGTATCTCCACTTGAAGCTGAGGAATGACTGCATCAGGTGACGCTTTAGGGAAAAGGTAGGCCCTCATCTTCTCATTTGGAAGGTAGGCGCCTGAGGAGTTTTTCTGAAAAGCCCTCACCCAGGTTCATAACTTCTCCCTGGCAGCATCCCTTGACTTCATCGACTTAGGGTCGTCAAAAGCCTAGGTAATCAGGTTAGAGCATACAGTACAAACCTGGGGGTCCCAATACCGGAGATCACCTCTGGAAGATGCACATGCTGCATGCCTCCTGTAAAGCCGATATCCACAGAAGCTCTTACTGCCTTCATTACAGAACACACTCCCGCACTTTGGATGGTCCTCCTGTAAAGAGAAGAAAAATCCATGAGTATCAAGTGAAGGCTCTTCACTTATATTAAAACATGTAGCTTATATGGAAAAGCTATGAAAGAAAGAAGGAAAGACACATACTTGTATTTCCTGTCCAGTCAATTGCTGTAACCTCCTAAGATATTAAAACTAAGGTTAATTCTATTCTAGAATACCTTATGTAATTTTCTAAACAGGAATTTAAGGTGTAGTTCACACCCTGAAATAAAGTTTTAAAATACGGGATCAAATGAATACAGAAAGAACTCACTTTCTATATATTTTACGGTCTCAACAAAAGGCTGTACAAGATAACATTAAGTATGTTGAAGAAATTTAGTGTTATCCCAAACTCTGTACTGCAGTTTTACTAATGCAGTGTGTACTACACTACCAATATAGTAACAACTGTACATTGCATGCTGTTGTGCCGGCCAGCAGGCGCCGATACCGGCCGACATTACACCTGTATAGTTCAAAGATATACTACCTTTAACTAATAGGCAGCAGGCCACTGGTTCTCAAATGCGTGCAGGCTGGCAATCATTGCCGGCTGACACCTACCCCTGTGTGGCTGTTGGCTGTTAAGCCGGCAGCTGGGCTAGGGGGACAACACAATAGTCAGAGAAACATTATGGATATAAGGTTATAAGGCGGCATTGCCATACGATCTTCCATCCAAAAAGAGTGAATTTATGGAAAGGGAGAATGTAGCATTCAGGCTTCCAAGGGATCCAGAGCCTGCCGGACTCTACCGGCGGACGTGGAAGGGAGACCAAGGGAGGTCTGGAGTTCACTCTGCAGAACAAGGGCCTCTGCCAGCCGACACGTAATTGGAGCCGTCAGAGAGCTGAGCCGGTCATCCATCCAAACCTATACTAGCTCCGGAAGTAGGACTGCGGCCAAAAGAAAAAAAAGAGGGGGGAAAGGGATAAAGGTCCTATGAACTTCATTCTAGCAAGAGACACACTCAGCAGTTAGGGAAGCTCATCCTAACTTAGCGTTGTCTATTAGGGAGGAAGACTGGTAATACTTGCTATCCTCCTCCCAACCAGAACAAAGTTAGGTGAAGTTATTTCGCCGGACAGCAGAGAAAATCCATTCTCCAGCCCGAGAAAAACAACACAGGACAGTATGCTAGACCACTAGAGGAAGGAATCATCTCGTACAGAATTCTTCAGACATGGACTAGGGAAGCAAAGCTTCCTGTATCCGCCCCTAACCTAGCAAAGGAAACTCATTCTCTATGCTAGGAAGAAGCAGACCACAGACTAGAAACTCTGATGTTCTGCCATAACCCAAAAAACCAGTCACTGTGATTTTCAGGTCAGGACAGATATATCCTAGTATAGTTATACCTGAATTATTATCCAGATAGAACCGCTAGGATTAAGCCTAAAGCTTACTCAGAGGGAGAGAGAGATTGAATTTAGCCTCCGTAGGAGAAAAGAACAATCGAGGATGTGCGAAAGTATACTACTGTACCTAGGTTACTAGCCTTGGTGCGATGAGAATCGATTATCTAAATCACCGAAACTCTCTCGTATACACTCTTAGAAAGAACATTCAGCAATATCTTGCATGTATAAAATCTTTGCCTATAGCTTCAATAATATAACACTCGGAAATCTTATATCATGCATGAAAGTACTAGGGCCAGACGCCTAAGCTACTAAGCCTCGCAAAGGGCAAGATCGGTTACTGAACTAAAAACTAACGGCATCATATAAGCATTCCTAGAGGAGATAAATAGCTATTTTATTTAAGCATAACAAGCCGGAAATGTCACTCAAGCTAACTAAATGAACCATATATAGTGAGCGATAGCATCCAGGATGGCTCGGGTAAGCATGAGCTCTTGTTTACGTTAATATCACTTTTGATTTGATTCAAAACAACAAGAGCTTATATTTATACACAGTAAAGATAATACTCAACTTTCCAAAGGCACAAGATGCCAGATAAGTCATCAAAATGTTGAATTAAATCCAGAATAACAAGAAAACACAAGGGAAAACACAGAGTAGTAGAGCTACACGAAAAGGAATAAAGAGGGCGCTACCGCCTTCATCAGATAAACACTGGAAACAGAATAGGAGAGATGCCTTATGAGCGGCTCTCTTTTCATTCTTGTTTCAGATTCTTGTCAATGTAACCCCTAGAAGCGTTAATACTGTTCAGGGTGAAGATAGCTATGTGACGTGTTAAGAATACGTCCTCTGATATTATGCGATATGCTTATGAGATTATTTAGGGATATTTGCTCTAGGAGTTAGAATTCTGGATACCTTAAGGTAAAATTCTCTAGGAATATCACTGTAGTCAAATATACCCTAGGAAGCTACCTTTTAGGAGCACTCCATCAGGACGACATGGCCTGAGGCCCCGCCCCCCCAAAAAAACACATATATATATGTATATATATATATATATATATATATATATATATATATATATATATATATATATATATATCACCAAGGCTGCCGTTTCTAGTCCACTGCATAGCATTGGCTTCAAACATGTTTTGATACAGATCTGTGTTAGGCCATTTCATCGCCATGCTTCCCATTACGAATCGGAGATGATGAGTACTGAAATCTGATAACTCATAGTATACTAATATATTATGAGTGGTCCTGACTAAAACAGCTTTCTTTATAATAGCAATACACAAAAACTTTCATCACTTTAAAGTATCCCCACTCAGAAGGATTGTGGAAGCGTGAAAGCATAGGACTTCCTTCGACTTTCACGATTGCGTCTGCTTTTATTAAAAGGAGATATTAAGGACATGTGATATTAATTCATTCCCTAAGTTCCATTACCTACATGTAATTAAGCGGCAGGGGTACATGCCTCTGATACACAACCCAGGTTATCTATGCCTTCCCACTTTTAAAAATCCTGTCTTATTCATAGGTTCCTTTTCAAACATTGTCTTAATGGTGACAATTTCAGAGCCGGGTGACTCTGCTGTTTGGTGTGTAATTTTACTTTACTGGGAAGAGATGATATAGGCAAATGCATGACCCAAGGGTTGGCGTCCTATAAGGTCGGACAGACCTTGCTGCTACTTGACTGCAGGACTTTACTGGACTGGCTATTGTTCCTTTTTCTGTTGTCATTGCAGATTGCCTGCCTCTTGGGGTCAATCCCGGCTCTTGCAAAATTTAGGCCGTAGGTGTTTATTTAGAATTTCAAGGTGTTTAGGTGATTTATGGTATAGGATATCCTGCGACTTGTTAGCTCTCTTTTTTCTTTCCTTATTTCAAGAGGGGCCACACCCTCTTTAGTTCAAATTAAAAGGAAGAATTTGACAAAGAGGAGGAAGGCATCCAACCCAAAAGACCTACTATCCTCATCGATCAGTTAAAGAGGATAAGTTACAGCAGTAAGTCTCGCTGAGTAGAAGAAATTTTGGAATGAGTTAGGAAAGGTTTTGTTTGAGATATTGGTATAGAAGGAGTAAAAGACTTTCATAGTAGTGTAAGCTTAACATATTATGATAAGCAATAGTAAAAAGTTTCAGCTTGTGAGGGAGATACCTGAAAAGGAGAATTTAGTTAGAAGGTATATGCGGTTGAGAAAAGGTAGAATAATGTTCCTGCTCATGAAAATAATAGAACAAATAATAGGAAATAAAATTCAATTATGGATTATAGTCAATGACACATCTACACGCTTATCAGATGGTTAAGCAGAGAATTACAAGGTAGGGTTACTTTGGTTTCAAATTGCTGTTAGTAATTGTATCATCTGATGTGTTTTGCAATTGCTGTTGCAGTTATACGAAAGTTAGAATTTAAATCCTGTCTCAGTAAGATTTTTTTCTCTACAAAGCTCCATTTAGTATTGCAAAGGTTACTTGTTTCGATGTACCATTTCACTGATCTGGAGCCGTCAAGTAAGGCTTGCCTTACCTCACTTGTAATTTGCGTTTTGCAAAAGGGTCACTTGATTCCTGATTATTTTCAGTGAAGGTTGAAGTCTGGTACTATTTTTCTTGCATTCCAGGGCTGACTTTGCCAGATAATCGACCTTTTCTTTGCCAATGATTTCATTGTGACCTGGAATCCATTTCAGGATGATCTGCCTGCTATTTCTTTTGTGAGTTAAGGTTAGTTACTGTATTGCTATGATTAGGTAGATATTTTCCGTTGGTTGTTTGTTAACAATATCCAGAATGGCTCTTCTTTAATAAGCGTGAATTGTTGTAATTCCTGTAGGTAAACAAGCCAAGTGTTCTATGGCTTTGGCATTCGCCACTAGCTTGGTTTGTAGTTTGGATGCGTGGTTGGAAAGCTTCACGTTTTCTCTGTAACTTTATAGAGAGAAGATTGATTCTGCTATACCAGGAATATCGCGATCCTGTGATCCATCAATATAGTAGATGTAGGAAGCAGAGGTGTGGTTGATTCCCTCTCTGCTGCTGAAATATGTTGTTCAAAAGTGCAGAGAGCTTTGCATGATGCTGGAAGGATGGAAAAGTTATACTGGAAGGGATCTTGTGATCAGAGAGCAAGAGTAATGTAGCTATCTTGTTTTCATTGTCCCTTCGTCTTGAAAGCTTCATCCAACATTTGCATTCTTCTTAGCATATATAGCAGTCACTTTGTATTTGTCTTTTGAGAATCAACCAAGGGGCGTAGTCTTTTGAGGGATTAATCTCCTCTTCCAAGGGGCGGAGAATTTAAGGGGATCAATCTCCTATGCTAAGGGTGGTGGGAGGGGAGTCTTTTGATTCTGTTATTCAGAAGGCAGCCTCTGGTCTACATTGGAGAGTCGGTGATGAGTCTCATTGTGTTGTTTTGTACAACATCCAGGGAAACTATTTCAGTTTCACTCAGTCAGGTGAGAATAGGTGACGCACAGTCAATGTGGGATTAAATTGCTTTAACGTAGAACAATCTTAAGCGGCTGATTGATACTCCTTGTTTGAGAGAGGTTATTCATTTCATTGCGGAGAGACAACTTTTTGTTTTCTCCATGAGGTGGGTTACATAGTTAATAGGTGATAGACTTTTGTTGATGATTACACCAATATATATATGAATTGTTTCACCCATTCTATGGGTTAACCCATGTGTGTGAAATTAGGAGGGTTTTACGGGTAATTGATGGCAATTCCTTTGGTGTTTTTATTATTGATTTTCAGGCCCAGGTCTTTGCATTTTGCTAGGATCATATCAAGTGCCATCTAGGGTGTTTTGCGTAAGTTTGCCGTCACATGTCGTCAGCATATATGAAGATCTCCACTCTTAGTTCGGGAGGTCTAGAGTGGCAATATTCTTCATAGAAAAGTTTTACAGATATGGGTTTAGTATGTCCCTCTCTCCTTGGTAGTTTTATTT
>NC_090741.1:133274602-133287102 GCF_036898095.1 Palaemon carinicauda | reverse complement strand
CATACTGTCGTAGCATATTCTCAATATCACACCGTTGCTCCTCATTTAGGTGCTGTAGATACTGCGGAAGAGATTTTATGATTTCTTTATTAGAAAAGTCAGCCCAAGATGGGATTTCATCTAGGCCTAAAGAATTTACATCCTTTAAGGTGGTGGACTTTTGTTTTACAATATCAGTGTCTCTGGAACAAAATAGAGCAGCAGAGGAATCGGCATGATATTCTTTAAGCATATTGACATGGACTAACTGAGTGCTTTTACGTCTATCTGGAGTTTTAATGATATAATTTTGATTATTTGAACGTTTCTGTATAACATAAGGGCCAGAAAACTTACTTTTAAAAGGCGAACCAGTAATGCGATAGAAGGCCAAGACTAAATCTCCCACATTATACTTCCTATCTTTACTGATTTTATCATACATAATTTTCATCTCTTGTTGATTTTTACACAAGTTGTTTAGAGCAAATTTGTGAATCTTATTAATATTTCCCTTTAATTTCTGTAGGTACTGACTCACTGTTATAGCCTCTACGTTATACTTGTCAAGTAACTTATCTTTAACTACTTGTAAAGGACCACGTACTTTACGACCTTATAGCATTTCAAAAGGTGATACACCTAGAGACTCAGAAGGTACTTCCCTAATTACAAATAGTAAATAGTCAATGCGTTCATCCCAATCAGATTCAGATTCAATACAAAACTTCCTAAGCAACGACTTTAAAGTCTGATGATGCCGTTCTAATGCTCCCTGAGATTCTGGGTGATAAGGAGAGGAGAGACACTGTTTTATACACAACTCATTCATAGTTTTCTGAAAAACTACACTAGTAAAATTAGTGCCCCTATCACACTGGATTTCCTTAGGAAACCTGTAAGTTGTAAATACTTTGAGTAAGTGGTTGAGAACATTTTTAGAGGAAATATTTCTGACTGGAAGTGCAATAGGAAATCGTGAGGTAGGGCACATTATAGTCACAAGATATTGATTGCCTTTCTTTGTCTTTGGCAGTGGACCTACACAATCTATGATAATTCGATGGAATGGCTCATGAGGTACAATAAGAGGATTCAAAGGTGCCTTTGGTATAACCTCATTAGGCTTACCGGCAATTTGACAAATATGACAATGTTTAATGAAATTTACAACATCAGCCTTCATTTTAGGCCAGAAAAAAATCATAAGCAAAACGGTTGTAAGTTTTAGTAATTCCAAAATGTGAATAAACACTATGAGTGAGCTCAAATGAATCTTTACGTAAATCATGAGGGACTACTAACTGTTCTCTGTCACTCCACGTTTCATCATTACCTAGTCTAGGAGGTCTATATGACCTGAAAAGTAAGTCATCCTTAAAGCAATACCCAGGTACCTTTTCCATTCCTTTCTCCAAGGCTTGCTTATAAACACCCTTTAAAGTTGGATCTTCTCTCTGTAACTTAACAAGGCTTTTCTTGTTCATTTTTACTTTATCTGTGAGGTTAGGTACACTTACTTTCACTCTATCATTGTTAACCCTACTGCGGGTCGTAACATTAACACAACCCTCCACTTTAGACTCCTTTTCATCTTCACTGTCCTCTATTATTGTAGGAGTTTCATACATTATCAGATTGGGTAACAACAGTTCTCCAGCAAGATCGTTACCAAGTAACACTTGTACATTAGGCAAGGGGAAATACCCTTCTCTAACAGCTATTTTTAGCTTACTAGTTACATACGGACAATCCATGAACACTTCTGTAAGTGTTCATGGGGTATTGACATAATAACTTTCAGAAATCGAAAATCGTTTTATTGCTTCTATGTATGCGTAAACATGTCCTATATACTCCCTAGAAGTTTCAGCCAATTATTTTTACAAATTAAGAAGATATAGAGGTTTTTAAATGATGACGTCACCCTTACTGTGTCGTCTGCATGACTGAGTTTGACAAAATCGTCTTTGTGTGCTAATTTTGCATATCTATAGAGATTTTTCATTTACATTTCGAGCTATCGTACGTCTGGCAGAAATAGAAGGCATTGGTAGAGTGTATATGAACGAAATCTACTCTTACAATAACAGAAGCCAAAGTTGCCAAAGATGTATAGAAGTTATAATGTATGCGTTTGTGTACTTGAAGTTCGTATGTACATTGTGTTTCCACAACGCCCTCGGGAACATTATTGGAAGGCCAATGTTACCTAAGGTTGTAGAAAGAACTAATAGTCAATCATTTTTCCAAACAATGAAAATATAGCAGTCTTTAAATGATGACGTCATCCTTATGGCGTCGTCTGTATGACTGATTTTGACAGGTGCGCAGTTCTCTCTCTCTCTCTCTCTCTCTCTCTCTCTCTCTCTCTCTCTCTCTCTCTCTCTCTCTCTCTCTCAAATTATATACAACTGCCATTTATACAAATAATTTCATATTCTCTCTCTCTCTCTCTCTCTCTCTCTCTCTCTCTCTCTCTCTCTCTCTCTCTCTCTCTCTCTCTCTCTCTCTCCGATTATTAAAAACTCCCATTTATACAAATACTATAACAACAATGTTCAACTCTCTCTCTCTCTCTCTCTCTCTCTCTCTCTCTCTCTCTCTCTCTCTCTCTCTTAATTTGAACTGTCATCTATATCAGCCAAAGGCTCTCTCTCTCTCTCTCTCTCTCTCTCTCTCTCTCTCTCTCTCTCTCTCTCTCTCTCTCTCTCTCTCTCTCTCTCTCTCATGTTTCGAAATATCGTACCTCTGGCAGATATGAAAGGCATTGGTAGAGGGTAGGTGAATGAAAACTACCAGCTACGAAAAAATCACAAAGTTTCCAAAGGCATATAGAAATTATAATGCATGTGTATATTTACTTGAAGTTCGTATGTTGATTGTGCTTTCACAATGTCCTCTGGAATTTTATAGCAATGCCAATGTTACATAAGGTGATAGAAAGAACATAAAGTAAGGGGAGAACAAGAAAAAAGAACCAAGAAAGAGGGAAACCTGGATAAGAGTACAAAGCTGAAACCTGCTAACTAAAACACTGGCAACAATTACAGATCGCAGGCAACTCATAACATAGGAATAGTAAACTGAGGGTTTAAATACCTCCTTTAGGGTGCATTTATGTAGGAATGAACAATAAAAGTTATCATAATAATATTATCTTGATTTCTTTTAGAAAAGAAGCGAAAGCTTGCTGCAAATCTTTGGGAGCTCATAACTCAAAAACATACTTATTCCCACTTAGGTACATTTTTCTCACTTATTTGTTGTTCGATATTAGAGAAAAAGTTATCGTTGAAAAGAAAAATAAAAATCGCACAATTCTGTCAGTCAAAATTTTTATTTTCGTTTTACATTTTTTTCACAATTATTTTCCGTCTAGACAAGGAAAAAAAATATAAATTCATTAAAAAAAAGAGAAAGGAAAATCTAAATTCTGTCTGACAGAATTGTTCGGTTGTTAGAGTAGTTTTTGTGGTATAAGTTTCAATACAATTGTTATTATACTAGTGGGGAAAAATGTACCTAAATATTTTTTAAATCATGATTTTTGCTCATAAATCCAAAAGTTTTTGATCAAATGACTTGAAATTTTTATATGATGAAGGTATTATATATGTCTAAAACATATATAGAAATTGTGTAATTTGGATCATTAGAAAAAAAATGGCGGACATGGCGGACGGTCCCCTTAAATCCCTGACTATGACATTTTCATCAAGCAATGCGAGATTTGGAACAACACTTTTAATTAAAATACTTTGGTTTGAGCCAGTATCCCTTAACATTTTTACTTTAAAGGGTTTATCACTACTGTGCAATGATATTGTACCGTTATAAATGAATTTTTCAAACAAATTCTTATCCTGTGATACACAATGCATTGCATACTCTTTACCAGTGTCTGATTTGTGTCCTGGGAATATCTTAACTGGAGCTCTGTTTTCAATTACTTTTCCCTTCTTACCTGCAGGATTTGGACAATTGCTAATCATGTGGCCTTCCTTATTACAATAATTGCAAAACAAACCCCTATCAGTCCTCCCATCTTTATCACCCAGCGGTTCTGCTCTATGTTGTTTTACATTACCCAGACTGCCTTTATGTAATAATAAATAATTATCAGCCAAAACAGCTGCCTTTTTTAGATCCTTCTCTTCCTTATCAGCTATATACAACATGATATTTTGAGGGAAAAGTCTGTTAAATTCCTCAGTTACAATGAGATTAATTAATTCCTCATAAGTATCTACATCTTCTGAGTCAAGCCACTTCTTAAACAACCTTAATTTTTCTGCAGCAAATTAAGTCCAAGTCTTAATATGGGGCTTAACATAATCACAAAACTTTTGACGATAACCTTCATTAGTTACAGCATATGCATCTAAAACCGCTTTTTTTATTACCACATAGCTTGATTCGCCTACCAGACTACCAACAACAGTGGTAGCCTTCCCGACCAACTTAGGCTTAATAAGCCACACCCATTGCTCAAGAGGCCATTTCATGTAAGAAGCCAAGTCTTCGAAATTCTTAAAAAACACGTCAACTTCAGTCTCATACAACTTAGGAACTAACTTGATGCATCTAGTCATATCAAATCTCATTGGTTGTCTAGCTTCTAGTTCTAATTCTCGTTCTTTATTTTCCATAGCTAACCTAATTTTACTCTCTTCCACTTGCTCTGCTACACGGGCTTCATAGACTAATTTAGTTTGAACAAACTCCAATTCCTTTTGCTGTCTTTCTAATAAAGCCTGATTTTCTTTTTCCAACCTTCTCTTTTTCTTCTCTAGTTCAGCATTTATGGTTTCCCTTTTTGTTTGCTCTAACTGAATAGCCAGCTTCATATACTCTACATCTGACGATTTATCACCCACGTCTACGATATATTTGCTGCCCTCAGAACTATCCACTAGGTCTTCACTTATACAATGCTGTACTATGTAATTACGTACTACATCCTTCTTTGCATTAGGAGGAAGAGCTACCCCAAATTTAGCTGCTAACAACAAAAGTTCATTCTTATTAGCGACAACAATGGAGGTCAGGTGTGACTCTGGGTCACTATGAAAATCATCAACACTAAAGAACGGCATTTTGAGTTAAGAGACGTCTACCTGGTAGTAACACCTCATAAACAACTGTTACTACTGAAAGTAGGATATATAGTCTACACCATATACTCTGTTAAACACTTGAAATCATAATAAATGTGCACAATGGAAACTTGGAAGCGAATTCTGAAGTTAACACATCGGAAAATAATGCTTCGGACAAGGATAATTAGTTAAAACGAGCATTCACACAACTACCCATGTCGACGGCCGCTAAGCGAAATATGTTACCTTATGATTTTCTGCTGAATGCTCCAAATACAATGAAAATGGTTAATCAGTGCTCAAGACCCGATTATTAACTATATTGGCTTAGTTACAACCGTAATTAAAGTTTAAAGACAATTATGGTCGATGGTGGCTCCCAGACAGAAAAATAGAGATACCTCGTTAGCACTAAAAATAAATCTTACTCTAAAAGGATTTCGGTATCACTATCGAAACATCACTGAATTACTTGCGCACTGTAATATTAATACTCAACACATGATAATCATATCCCACGATCAGAATACAAAATGTTTCCTTGAAATGGATTTGGGCAGAATTTGATTTTAAATGTAGAGATTCCAGACACAGGCCCCCAACTGTCAAGGTTTAAGTTAAATCCACAAAATTAACAATAGGTTATATGTAAAAAACAATAAAACAATTACATTTAATTAACAAAACTTCACATATCAAAATATTAGCAATTAATTAACATAACCAACATAACAAAAAAACTAAATATTCTGCCCAATTCCAAATCCAGAATATCATATGGTATAATAACCGTAATCACAATATACAGAGAAGTTCTTTACAAGTGTTTACGAGGCAGGAGCCGGGGCGAGACACACAAGTGGCAAATAAGCCAGAGCAAAGGTAAACGTGAGGTGGGGATGGGGAGAGAGGGGGAGTAAAGAGAAAGAGACAGGAGGGGGAATCAGAAGGTAGGTTTCACAAGGATACTGGAGAGCTATATATTAATTTAATTTTAGAATTTTGTACTTTACGAAAGAAGGTTACCATTAGTTATTTATCTAAGTATAAACAAGATGTACACGGATCCGTTTAATTAATGAAGAAGGCCGGTACTTTACATATATATATATATATATATATATATATATATATATATATATATATATATATATATATATATATATATATATATATATATATATATATATATATATATATATATATATATATATGTATATATATATATATATATATATATATATATATATATATATATATATATATATATATATACATACATATATATATATATATATATATATATATATATATATATATATATATATATATATATATATATATATATGCGTAAAGATCACAGGAAAACGTGATGCTCGGATTCAAAAGAACTACAGGGAAAATGAAAATACTAAATATACGATTAAGTCCTGACTAGTATCGTGATTCTTCTTCAGAGGACTGATTTATTGTCTTTTTTATATATTTATATATAGATGTGTTTTACATACCCAAATAGTTTTGCTTAAGTTTTTATATAGACAAGGCTACTGTGTCTTCATATAAATAAACTGAAAAGAATGTCAAAAACAAGAATTTGCCCGCTACCAGAAATGACCCATTTTGGCAGGTGTCTCATGAGGTTGATCTCCGCCCAGTTAACCCCTAACCTCAGTCCAGGTAGCTGGTAAGTAAGTGTCATTGTTCTCTAATTCTTTGTATGTATATTCATACGTTTACTTTCCTATAAGATGTAAAGAAACCTCTCTCAATAAATCAGTCCTCTGAAGAAGTATCACGAAACTAGTCAGGACTTGATCGTATAATTCGTATTTTCATTTCCCCTGTAGTTCTTCAGCATTTATACACACACACACACACACACACACACACATACACAAACATATATATATATATATGTGTATATATATATATATATATATATATATATATATATATATATATATATATATATATATATATATATATATATATATATATATATATATATATATATATATATATATATATATATATATATATATATATATATATATATATATATATATATATATATATATATATATATATATATATATATATATATATATATATATCTATCTATCTATATATATATATATATATATATATATATATATATATATATATATATATATATATATATATATATATATATATATATTGTTAGTAATGGCGGTCATTTCGCCACCTTTTTCAAACAACAAAAGACCCCGCCAGCAAGCATGAGTCAAAATGCCACGAGTTTTGGGACCCTACCCAGAGTCTCACCCCCCTCCCACCATCCTATACCAGTCTACTCCCCCTGAGATCTCAATTTCAGCTACCTTCTACGAGTCACGTGACAACATCAAGGTCCCAGGAGGAGGGAAGCGAGCTGTGAAGGATGTGGGACACGTGACCAAGCCTGACCAATAGGACACCGGTCAGGCCAATCTCCCCTACCCGCCCCCCCTCAATTGGGGGTCAAGTGGGGTTGATCTACCCAGGGAAAACTGGAGATCTTTCTTCTTATCTCAACCTCCATGAGGATAACATCTCCTCTCTTCTTCACTCAACGTCCTTGAGGGAAACACCATCGCTCTTCACCCTCAAGACATCAGGGACGCAGGACCACTGTTTACATTTTCTTCCATAAGGGAAGGAACGATAGTCCTGTTTACTAAGGTAAGGTGTCTGATTTTGAGATTCTCAATATCCTTACCCAACCTCCCATCCCTTCATTATCACATCCCATTTTTTCTTATCTTCTAAAGAAAATCCTACCCACTGAACCTTGTATCCTATCCCCTATACCCAGACCACGTGTGCCGTTTAGTCCTAGTTTTAATATATTCACCCTGTGACAGTGTTGATTCCCATGTGTAACGTTTAAATCCCTAAGCTTTGCATTTTCATTCAATTTGCTTAAAGGGTTTAACCACACGATGAAGTCATCGTGTTCCCAGCCGGTAGAAATAAGTGTGCTGTTAATAATTCAATTTATTTCCCCTTCCAGGGAACGTTGATTGCTGTGCTGGGGTTTCATCCACGGCCCACCAAACTCCACCCGAAGCTCCTCGTGGCTTAAATTAAAGTAGTTGCCTATTGTGCTCCCCTTTCTTTTATTTATTTTTATTTATATGTTATTGTAAATACATATATTTGTCAGTATTCATTGTATCATTGCTGACTGGCGACCTGCCATTGTTATTTGTTTTGTTATGGCCCTTGAGTCCTTTAAGCAAGGCCGGACTCGAACCAGTGGCCCGTAACATATTGGCGACCAAATGCCAGGATTCGTTAAGACAGTAATTTCAAATTAATTTTATTAAAGTCAAATTCCCCCCTTTTTCTGTCTTTAGCGACTTGACGAACCTCAGTTTAATTTCAAGTAAATTTTATAATCACTGGAGTTGGAACCGTGGAAGAAAACAGCAAAAGCATTCTATTCTCATTGTTAAAGTTTTGTGTTTATTAGTGAGTGTGATCGCACCGCGAACCCTTTTGTTTTGAAAACCACGTGGTAGATTTTAGTCCTATTGTTTAGCAGGATAGCCAACCGCGTGAGAAGAATTTGTGTTTTTTTTTCTGAGTGTTTATTATCACCGTGGTTAAAATTTTCCATTTATTAAAACATTGTGCAATAGGTGAATGTCTTATTGTTTTTTTTTTTGTGTTTAAAAAAGAAAATAAGTGAAGTGAAACTTACGATATTTTAGGACAAAAAGCGTGGCAGGCTGAGCACGTGCTCATTTCAAAACATGGCCAACTTGATATAACTCAGCCCATCGCCGTGTTTCCGAACGAAGCCAAGGTATATTGTCTGTTATTATTATCTTTGTTAATTGTTTACCAATTCTTTGCAGACCCGAGATTTTAGTCTAATTCCGTTGTATTCACGCACATCAATCGTTTAATTTTATGCATGGAATATATTATCATTTATCTTTAGTGCTAGGATACAGGCTAGTCTCATATCGGAACCTTTATCTTACGATTCACGTAAACGTCTTACGGACGTGAGGCATAATTCTGTAAAGTAACGGTAAGACTACGTGGCGTTCCTCATTTCGATTTTTTTTCTTTTGATAGCAAGTGTTTGTAATTTCATTTTATTACTTTCGTGAGATATTATTTTCATGTACATTATTGATAGGGATAAATTTTTCATTCATATATATTGTGCAGTTAGTGATTGTTTAATTTCGTGTTGAAACTAAGTTTATTAAAATTTACGAAATTTTAGGAAGAAACCGTGGTAGACTAAAACACGGGTTAATTTCCTGTGTTGGTAACCGTAAGCACACGTGGCTTTCTGTATTTCAATTTTTTCTATTCATAGTAAGGGTATGCAATTTCATTTTGTTACTTTCGTGGGGTATTATTTTTATGTACATTTTTGAAAGGGATAATTTTCGTAAGATTGTGTAACATTGTTAACCTATAGATAAAGGATTTATGATATCACATTCAATTTAATTCTTTCAGTCAGGGTATAGGATCCTTTTGATAAAATATTTGGAGGAGTAATTTTTTAAACTCATTTTGTTTTATTTAAAGGGAACGTATGTAAAGGGGTTGATGTTCTTATCGAAGCATTAAGCAATCTTCGTGACTTTGTTTGTTTATTTAATTTGTTTTACTTTAAGTATAAATACAAACTTTGCTTTAAGTCACAGGCTTGTAAGTGGTGGTGTTGCAAGACCGCACCCACACATTTTTACAAATCCATTTTTTTTCCTTAAGACTAGCATAGGAGGGTCACACATCGTGGAGATTCTATTTTTTCCCTTAAGAATGGTATAGGAGGGTCACATATCGTAGAGATTCCATTTTTTTTCCTTAAGACTAGCATAGGAGGGTCACAAATCATGGAGATTCCATTTTTTTCCTTAAGACTAGCATAGGAGGGTCACACATCGTGGAGATTCCATTTTTTTCCTTAAGACTAGCATAGGAGGGTCACACATCGTGGAGATTCCATTTTTTTTCCTTAAGACTAGTATAGGAGAGTCACACATCGTGGAGATTCCATTTTTTTTCCTTAAGACTAGCATAGGAGGGTCACACATCGTGGAGATTCCATTTTTTTCCTTAAGACTAGCATAGGAGGGTCACACATCGTGGAGATTCCATTTTTTTCCTTAAGACTAGCATAGGAGGGTCACACATCGTGGAGATTCCATTTTTTTTCCTTAAGACTATCATAGGAGGGTCACACATCGTGGAGATTCCATTTTTTTTTTTAAAGACTAGCATAGGAGGGTCACATATCGTGGAGATTCCATTTTTTTTCCTTAAGACTAGCATAGGAGGGTCACACATCGTGGAGATTCCATTTTTTCCTTAAGACTAGCATAGGAGGGTCACACATCGTGGAGATTCCATTTTTTTCCTTAAGACTAGCATAGGAGGGGCACACATCGTGGAGATTCCATTTTTTTTTTCCTTATGGCTGGCACAGGAGGGTCACATCGTGCAGATTCCATTTTTTTCCTTAAGACTAGCATAGGAGGGTCACACATCGTAGAGATTCAAAAATTTTTTAAAGACTAGCATCGAGATTCACCCATAGTTGTGATTCCATTTTATTTCGTCCAGCATAGTGTCACCCATAGTTGTGACCTCATTTTTCCCTGACTAGCCCAGAGGGTCACCTACTGTATAGTGGTGATTCCATTTTTTATTGTGTAGTACAGTTGTCATATATGTCATTACTTGTTTGGATGCATTACAACCGGACAGCCTAAGCTCACCCATTGTCGTGGCGCTGGTTTTCAAGTTAGGCTCATGTTCAATTACTTGAAAGACCTGCTACTCGATGATAGTTCTTCCTTAAGACGCATTTTTACAGCCATTGTGCATTTTGCTCAGCTCCATCTTCATCCTTCCTTCCATGAGACTCTTGCGTAAGGCTAAGAGCGTCTTTCCCCTCCGTGTAATTTCTTACACGGTCAACATCGTACCTTGTGCTGTTGAGTTTCTTCTTGTCGCTGTCTCCACAAGAACTTAGCAAAATGACTGCTGCTGAAATCAGTGCATTTGTGGACTTGGCAGAAGACAAGGCTATGAGGGGGAGGCTTTGCGAAGGTATGTGCGGGAACTTACGGATGAAGCCAATGCCCGGAGAAGAACGGAGCAAGAAAAGATGCAGTATGCGAGAGAAAGAGCGAGAGCGTATGAATTAAAGAAGCAGGAAATAGACGCTCGATTGGCTCAGCTCAATAACTCGCTACCTCAACCTAATGGTGCCAACGACCAGCAGGACAACTGCAGAGAGAACCAGTGCCTTGAAGGAGTCACCAAAGAACTCCCTACAGTGAAGTTCCAGATAACCACGCCCCAGCTACATAGGAAGTGCGGAATAGGGGAAATGAGCGACATCGGACATGAGGGCTATGATTTGCGCTTGGGTCAAGAGCCCATGACGGTGGTACAACGAGTGCCCCTTAGATGCAAGAAGGCTGCCAAGCCGGAGCCTAATGCTTTGAGGACGCGACCTGCAGGGAAAGACGACTGGCTAGGTACCATTAACCTTGGGGAAATACCTTGGCTAAGTGAAGACGCCCAAGAGTTTTCCTCCTCCAGCAGTGAGTCTGAGCCTCATATGCCAGAAGTTAATTCTGGTGAAGGTGTGCTGCATCCTACCACAGGGGATAGAGCAATTTCCAGCACCATGCCAGAGGTCTCAGAGGAGGGCCAGGAGTCTCTCCTTCCAGAAATGAGTAAGCCTCGTACCCAAGAGAGCTCCCTAGCTAAAGCAATGGTGCTTCCCACCAGGCCAGAGGAGGACCGAGGGGAAACAGCCATCAGCGCCGAGACCCCAAGGAGTCAGACAAAGCTCATCAGGTTCCCACTACTGGATGAGACATTGGTAAACAACAGGGCACCCGCCAACTCGAACGAGGTGGAAATGAATAACCCCTCTAAGGCTGAGTTCCTGCTAAAGGATGAGGTGCCCCTTAAGATCACCCGAGGTTCTCACGATCCTGCTGAGGCCCTGCGCCAGCATGTAGCTGTCCCCCATGATTCCCGCTTGTCGGTGCTACGAATGGCCCATGAGGGACTGGGAGGGCACTCTGGGGTGAAGCGCACAACCCAACTGCTGCAGCCCCATTTCTTCCGGGCGGGGTTGCAGAAGGGTGTTAAGGCTTCCGCAACCTCTTGCCATCCGTTCCAAGTCATCGGTAACTCTAAGAAAATAGTGCCGAGGGCCTCGCTCCGACTTATCCCATCCATAAGTGTTACAGAGATGACACAATTCTTTTATTGGTTTGGCTTTCTAGCCACATTTCAGAGGGATGAGGGTTTCCACTTCATGGCAGAGGAGTCACGACCTCTGACCATACTCGTGATTCATTTTTGGCTTCACCAGGTGCAGGCAGGAATTCCCAACTG
>NC_090741.1:133264602-133269602 GCF_036898095.1 Palaemon carinicauda | reverse complement strand
TTCGTTGCATAGTTTCTTCGACTTATAGTATTTTGAGTTTGTTTTTTGTGACCTTTGTGGTCAAAGATGTTAAATGTGATTTTTGGATTTTTGGAAAAAGAAAGCAAGTCACGTGTTGATATAACTTTGTGTTAACAATAACAAGTTGTTGATTCCAGAGAGGAAATGTAGAACGTTTGTAAGTTCAGAGGTAAGAAGTAAGTTATGAAGTTTTTTGTAATACCTCTTTTGAGTGTGTACTTGATAAAATTATGAAGAAAAAAGATGTATTGGTATTTGGAAAATTAGTGTCACAATATTTGCTCTTACGTCGTGTTCCTTGTTGTTGATTGATAGCGTACTTAGTTCATTATGAAATGTTTTGAAAGAAAGAGTAAGCTATTGATTGCCAGTTTTTGCCTGAGATTATCTTGATTGATGAAGATGAGTCGTTAACGTAATCACCGAAGCGAGTTCAGATGTTAACAGTTGTTAAGTAATTAGTAATGTCACGTAGGAGATTTAAAAATTTCGCCTTTGGTTTCTTTTAGTTACAGTGTGTCATAAGTGATTTGTTTGTCAAGTCTTCGGTCTGATTGATGACACCGAGCATTGTTAGCAAATTGTTATGGACAGGTAATGTCAAATTGTTTAACAGGGAGAGTGAATGCATTTTTGTTTAAAGGGTACCCGATTAAAGTCAGCTGACACGGATGAGGATGAGTGAAATGAATGCGATGTTGTGTGGATTCCCTGAGTAAGCATTATGATGTCACCGCCACTGTTATAGAGCACACCTTGAATGAATTTCTGCTGTGTGTGTTAAGAGGAAACCTAAGATTTTGATAAGTAACGTAATTTCTTTTGCTTAAAGGTCAGAATTAATTCTTTGTTTACAAATCTAACTCTTTAGAGGGTTGTGTTTTTGGAAAAATCGTGACAAGTAGACACAAATTGATTGATTTTGGGTAATGTTTGACAACATGATATAAAGATGAGAATTTGAGTTTTTTATGTGGTTGTCAGTTATAGTTAACTCGCGAGAACAAAATAAGTAATGTGAAAAATTTGAGAAATTGCGAACAAGATGCCGTAAATTTTCATTTGTTCGTGGCAAAGAGTAAAATAAGCGGAACGACTGTAACATCAGATATTGGAGACACGATAGTTATAACAGTAGGTCTAGAGTTGCAAGACTTGATAGGCTAACCTGTGGTTTGAAGAATAACTTACTCAAGCAATACACTCTGATTCATATAAAGAATTCTTAAGTTGATTACTTATTTTTGAAGTCAAGGTATGACGTAGGACGTGGGTTTGATGTTAATTAAGTGATTTGGTGAATCCAAGAGATAAAGCCTAGTATTTTGATGGCTTTGTTTAGAGACCTGATAAGAGGCTAGCTAATTGCCCTTCACAGATATGTAAGTTTCGGTAACTTGTCTCGGAGGCAAAAGAGACTGTTTTGTTTTCTTTTTTGTTTGTATCATGATGCCTGTTTTGTGCATAAGATCAGGACGTAATTTAAAGGGTTTTGAGCTCGATTTGCTTTAAACACAGGATATAACGCGAGTGTTGGAGATACACCGTATTACTTAGTTTTTGGTCAAGATCCAAATTTGTCTTATGAAGTTTTCACGAAGAAAAACTACCTGTGTATAATGTAGAAGATTTTTGTACCTATGTTGCCAGCGTAAAGAAGAGGGTTTTTGAAGTTACAAATAAGTTTTTAAAGATAGCCAAATGAGAAACATTCGTAGTTATAACAGGAGATTTAAGACAAAGTCACACGAAATTCAGATAGGGGATTGTGTGTATATAAGAGAGCATAGGTTCGAATCAGCTTTTATTGGTCCGTTCAGGGTTATTCATATTAACCATGATAAAATAACTTTAAAGAGTATAGCTAGAGGTAATGTATACTAGGTTCATGCCTCCATTGTTAAGACCGTACCAGAAAAGGAGTTGACGAGCGCCGATAATCGGAATGTCTCAGCAATTTACCCTGTGCTAGATGCCAATGATGGGTCAGCTGAGTTGCAGCGCACTCCTTGTGTGAGAGAGAGAGAGAGAGAGAGAACTGAGTGACAGAACGCCACCCGAGCGCGTTTTCTGTTGAGAGAGAGAGAGGGAGAGAGAGGTGATGGAGCAGCTGGTGAGCGGCAGAGCATCGCCTACACCCGTTTTCTGTTGAAGGAGTGAGAGAGAGAGAGAGAGAGAGAGAGAGATGAGATTGCGCGCGCGCAGGAACGGCGTAAAAATGTTCGTAGAATGAATAGGAAAAGATGTATGGAGATAGCTGTGTGAGAACAGATTAGAGAGAACTGTTTTCTTTTTGGCTAATGATTGTCCCTTAGAGGTAGGGAAGTAAGAAAGTTTTTTTTTCGAGTTTTTTCTTTTCTTTGAAAATTGTTGAAGAGATTGTTTTGTTTTGTTGGCCTCAGTGATAGGTTATGAAGAGTTTTTGTCCTGAGGAAGGTTTAACGTAACTTTAGAACAGTTTGGACTTTGGAGAAATTTTGTGGCGTTTAGTTTTAACGTAAATTTACGTTTTTCGCCTTTTGTTTTTTGTTGTAGGGAATTAACGTAGATCCGATTGGAATGATTTTCCCTATTCGTAGTTACGTTAGGAAATTTTGGTTTCAGATTAGTTCTCTGTGGTGAGTGGGTTCACTCCCCTAGAAAGATTGATTCGCCGAACGTTTGATTGGGCTCCACAAGGCACTAAGAGGATTGGAAGATCCAGGCCTACGTGGCTTAGGGTTGTAAAGTGCGATGTAGAGAATGTTAGTGTGTTGGTAACACATGAGCCTTTGTTTGTGTGATGTGGATTAGCTTGGATGAATAAGCGTCCTAAATTGATTGTTGTTTGTTCGGAGTAATTTGAGTTCGAGCAAAAGAGATGAGACAACGCAAGATGAGAATGTCGCTGTTGTGTAAGCGATTTGTGTAGGCTGTGTCTCTGTTGTGAAAGTTTCTGCTCGAGAGCTTGTTTTCTGTTGTGATGCGAGCAAGGTGTCAGCAGTTTGCCCAGATTGGGATTTGAATGATTGGGCATGTAGAGTTCATAGCTCTGGTGACGACAGCAGAAGAGAGAGGCGACCACCCCTTAACCCACAAGACTTTGACTGTAGGTTTTTGCATAGTATGTGCGTGTTTCTTGCTGTCCGGGTGGATGTACCGTCACGAGCACGGTTTGAAGACGCACCAACTCAGCTGGTATCACCTGTAAGTTGAGTGCGCACACAGGTGTGTTCTGTATCTGTTCGCATTACTGTGTGTTCTGCGTTTGTACTAGTACCTTTTGAGTTTGTAAGCGCTTTGCTAGATTAATCGAAGCATGGACAAAGATTATATTCGGTAATCTTTTTGGGTGATTTCATTTTTTTTTTTTTTGTATATGTGTTGGCTAACCTGTACGTTCGATTTTGGTTTTTCTGATATGTATCTCTTTCGTGATTATGACGTCTCTGTGGACTTGATACAGGTTTTTGGTATGGCTATGGGTAATCCTCTGTCCCCACTTTATTCCAACATATATATGGAATTTTTTTAATCTAAATTAATCCCTTCAGTGTGGTCTTCCCAAATTGTGTGGTATCGATATGTTGATGATGTTCGAGGTATTTTAGAAGAAAATTTTAATCTTGAGGGCTTTGTTTCAATCATTAATTCATTAGTACCATCAATAAAATTCTCTATAGAAAATGAAGAAAATAACCGTATCCCATTTTTTAGACGTTTTAATAGTTAGAGAAACAGATAAATTTAAGTTTTCCATATATAGAAAGCCTACAAATAATTTTTCATATTTACATTTTACTCCAGTCACTCTAAAAATATTAAGCATTCAGTTTTTTCCTCCATGTACCTTAGGGCATTGAGAATTTGTAGCCCAGATTACATTGAGGAGGAGTTCACTAAAATAGAAAAAATTGCAACAGATCTTTGTTATCCTAAATATTTCTTAGAAAAATGTATGAATAAGGCTAAGAAAAATTTTATAGTGTCCAATTAGAGTGAAAGGAAACAATTAATAATATGCTTTGTTTGCCATATCATGTATGTTTTTCAGATGTTATACCCCTTTTGAAAAAACTAAACATTTCTGTAGTGTTTAAATATAATTGTACATTGAAAAACATGTTAATTAAGAATAGTTCTGGAAATGATAATAATGTAATATATAGCATTCCTTGTTCAGAGTGTAGCCTATTTTATGTTGACCAAACATCAAAAAGTATACCAGTCAGATTAAAACAACATCAGGTGGCCGTCTCCAGGGGTTCTCTTAATAATGCCTTGGCCTCCCACTGGTTAGGGTCAAGTCACAGAATTGGTTGGTTAAAGACGGAAGAAGTAATCCATGTAAATGACTATTTCCAAAGGAATATTGTTGAATCATTTTTAATCTCCTGTACTCAAGGTAGAAATTTGAAACTAAGCCCAGGTCTGTTTTCCGTTAATCCAGTATAATCCTTTTATCTAAAATCTGACTTCTCCGGAATTATAGAGAAACTGATAGCTGTTGGATCCCCTTCTCCAGTATAAATACGATGTCTTTGTATATGTATTCTCATTGCTGAGTTTGATAATGTCCTAAGTGGATGAAAGTACTAACTCCAATCAAGTCTTTTTCATTTTTCCTTTCGTGGCTATAATACATTTTATATTCTTCACGTGTCAGCTTTCGTGATTTCTACATATACATATATATATATATATATATATATATATATATATATATATATATATATATATATATATATATATATATACATGAATAAAAATATATATACATATATATATATATATATATATATATATATGTATATATATATATATATATATATATATATATATATATATATATATATATATATATATATATATATATATATATTTCTATAAATATATATATATATATATATATATATATATATATATATGAATTTAAATGTATATATATATATATATATATATATATATATATATATATATATATATATATATATCTATAA
>NC_090741.1:133222102-133259602 GCF_036898095.1 Palaemon carinicauda | reverse complement strand
AAGAGGCTGCAAACAAAATTCAGACATTGGTTGCCAACGCTAAAACGAGAAAAATATGAAAAATAAAACCAAAAATAATGATAAGCAATGCGTGCAATGATGAGGATGAAGTTGTAAAAGCCTTGATTCATGTAAATTCTTGCTTGTACCAAATCCAAAGTATATAATAGAAGATAAGTGAAGTCCTGAAGAGAAATGCTCCAGGTTGGACTAGCCACCATGTGCTTAAATGTAATCCTGAAGTTTGGAGGGCTATTCATGAAAATTAGGACAAAGTTTTGTTTACGATGGGGGACTTATAAAATACGTGAGAAGGGTAACCCTGGGAAGTGTACTTAGCCTAATCTTATTATGTATCTATACTATCTGTTTATCGAAAATACTACAAAGGCAGTGTGTGAAGTTCAAACTATTTGCAGATGACACAAAATTCTACTTCTCCATAAATGATATAGATGACACTACTGAAACTCTAAACCGAATCCTTGATAAGTGTTAGAGAATGGATGATACTTAAACAAGTAAAATTAAAGGATAACAGAACTTAGTTAATGATGGTGGGAAAGAGAAACACTTTAAGAAGATTAGGTGAAAGTCAAATGAACATAAATAATGACTCCGTGCCAATATCTAGTAAAGTTCTTAATCTAGGTGTATTTCTTGACTGTAACCTGTCTCAATGCCCAAATAAATAATGTAGTGAAAAATGATGGTTATTATCTTAGAAATTTTGCTTTTTTTTTAAAGTACCTGGATGGAAATTCTGTAGGAAAAATGTGATAAACCGTGTTTTAATCTGGGTTGTCTACTGCAACTCCATCTATTACAATTAACAAATAGTAAAACTTAAGAAATTACAAAACATAATAAACAGAGAAGCAAGCCTGATAAAAGGTGTCCCAACTGGAGCGAAAATCTCCACTATGCTAATTGATTTACACTGGCTGCCGATTATAGCAAGAATGGAATTTAAGATATGCACAATACCTACCAGGTTATCAAAACCGGAAAGCCAAAATACTTAAGAGAGAGTCTACATATTACACAGCCAACAAACCGTGTTAACACGAGAACATTTACAGATGGTTCCAAACTATTGGAACCTAGATACATGTCTACAGCAGGCTCCAGAGCCTTTAAATATGCTGCACCGAGACTATACAATAAGCTTCCACGAAACCTCCAAATGATTGAAGACATTCAGGTTTTCAAAAGGATACTGAAGACTTTCTTATTCCGGGAGTCGTTTGGCAGTGACGATTTAACAGTAAATGAACAATACGTGATATGAAATGTTGAATACTCTGAACAAAAAAGACAAAATGACTTAGTAAGACGTTATGGTGATAGGTTCCCTGGAATTACTCTTATATTTTAGCACAAGAAGAGGGCTAGAACTTATTTGCCATTATGTGGTCTAATGTTTATGAGGCATAGTACACGCGAGCTCAATGGACTTAGTTAATGACACATCATATAGTAACACTTAAAAAATGTTCATAGTTTGGTTTTTCACATGTATAGTTTCTCTGATACTCGTTTGTTAAACCCTTCCGTTATTTTGCCACTATTAAGCAGATAATGGTTAGCGAATCAGATTTTGTAAATGAAACTTTCCTTGCCGTTATGCTTTTCCCTTCGGGATTAGCCATAAAGTACAAGGCACTCTTTTTTTATAGGCAAGAGGGCTAAAAGGTTTACCCATTTATTTTGACCGTTAATTTTTAGGATAAAGGGGAAGGTCCCTCATTATGGTTCAGGGGAAATTGAGCTTGGCCGAATGGAAACTCTGTTAGCCATTTTAGTTGCTCTTCCTAAGAGTGTAATTAGTTTTATGTCTCAGTTTTTCTCTACTTTTTTTTTTTTTTTAAATCAGACACTTACCGTGAATGGTTCCAGTTGTTATTTTCTAACACTTGTTTAATAGAACGGCTATGTGTTACCCTATATCATATTGTTTACTTCTGATATCATCACATCATATTTTATTTTCGTGTCATTCCACAGAAAAAGAAGAGCATAAATCACTTTCATTTTACGGGCCACCGGCTAAGAAGCCTAGTTTATATTATTGCGTTTTTAATATAGGCTTTGAGCTTTGAATCAACGCTGTATCATTGTAAGCCTAATCAACTACCTTCGGCCATACCAGTGTTACCATCTAAACTCATTATAGGTTCTTTATATATTCAAACAAAAATTTTACGACAACAGCCAAATAAGAAATGGGAAATGAACATAAAAAAAGACAACACGGTTATTCACAAATTTATGAAAAAAAAATTAATGTTACTTTTTTCGTTTACATTAACTGACAATTCAAATAAATGAAAACATTAATAGAAAAGGGGAACAGTCAAAAAAGGTAAAAATACTCAAGGAATAGTTTTTTGCAGCTGCTGAGACGATACTAGTATGGAGGCTTCAGGCTTCAGAACGTTGCAGAAGAGTGACTGAAGTTCGGACGAAACTAGCACGATTATTTTGGATTCGAAGACGTCCTAGAAAGGGAAGCAATAAGATGGGACATCGGAAGTCTTCTCCAAAAATTCAATAATATTGATAGTCTGCAGGCAGTGTTAGATACTCTTGTCACAAGCAGGAAGGGCTGTCTGCCTCAATTTGTCTTTCTTCTCAGCCATAACAGGATTCTGGAGATACGCATTTGTCGTATGTTGGAAAGTGGCTCTATGAGACTTCTGCTCTTTTCTGCTTCTTTTTCTCGTCATGACTTAGTTCTCATCTGTTTCGGACAGAGTTTCTCTCTTTTCTTATCTCCTATCATATCTCTCCTGGACAATCTCTTCTTGAAGTTTATATACCCTTGTATGGCCGGAGTTAAATACAGTGGATAGTAGTCATTTCCATAGAGGGTGTTTTTTAAACACTTATGTGTCTCGATGTGCCTCCTCAAAAACACCCACTTCAATCATGCCATAGAAGCTCCAGGAAGAAATATGTGACGCAATGTGAATGACGTGTTAAGTCGTAACAAAAGCGCAGTACGTATCTACCCATCTTGGCGTAACTCATAAACTAGGATATTCCTCAGACTCAGTTTCTCAAAATATGCTGACTCCACTGATTAAAGTGGTGACGTCGTAGTCAAAACAGGACAGTCCCCTTATCGCTGCAGACGCTCTTCCTCGAGGCTCGGTTTTCTTCCAAAATGCTGACGACAGTAAAGTGATGGAAGCTTTGACCAAACAATATTGTAGTCGGATCTCGTCTTGGTGCTCACACTTTGGGAATATATATTTTCGTCTTTTAATAACGTATACACTCAATAGTATTGTATCTACATATGATAACCAGCTCTAAATATAATCTTATTAAATTCAGGTACATCCTCTCGAGAGCTTATTCTTATATCATATTCTTGCAAGCTGGACCAATCTAATTAGGAGCGACAACCTATCATCATATATCAGGTATTGTGATGTGTAGCTCATTCATTTTATTCTTTAATTATATACTAAAATTAATGGTATTTTTATATGATGCCATTGTTATAATAACCAATTGAGTTGAAGGATGAAGAGAATTATTGGTTTATTGTCTGTTTTGAGTCTCAAATATTGAAATATAATCAGTATTAACATTTATAGATATATTTCACTTTTCCACATCCTAACTTGAATAAGAGTAGGTATTTTAAATGGCATCAATATCAAATGAGTCTTACTGTTGTATAACTATCGAATCAGAAATTATAGATATATTTAGTACTAGGAAAATAGAATACATTCTAGTAACTCATGTTAAAATTTAGTATCCTACATACATTCTCTTTTATTAAAATCGAATGCATTCCAGTTACCCACCATAAATCTGAAACAGAAATATTTCAGGGGTTGATGATGTGACAGATAAATAACAAATATTTAGTGCTATTCAAAGGAAATATATTTCAATACTTTTCCAGAAACACCGTCGTTTTGAAAAAGCAGTTGGACAGTATCTTTAAATAGGAAGTGACTGATTAACAATATGTTTTTCTTCATTTCTCGTAATTTAGGACATTCAGATCGTTAGAAACAGTCAAATAATGATTTTAACTATTTTGCCTCTACAAAAGTTACTTACGTTTATATATTAAAGTGTAAACTTCCATCAACTATGGAAGATATGATTTTACCCGATCAATATGCAATTTATATTCTTAATAAAAATCATTTTTATTTTTAGAGGTTAATAACACATAACTATTCTGAATTGTTCTTGCTATTGAAAATTCTCATTTCCCCCTTCCTACCTATATTTTATGTTTATCTATTTAATTATTTAGTTTTTCAATTGATTTCATGTATTCATAATTTGAATACTTTACTAATGATTTTGTTTTTTAATTAACTCTCGAGCTTTCTTTTTTATTTATTTCCCAAAGTTTAATTGTTCGTGTTTTTTCTTATTTACAGGAGAGAGAAATTTCTATTAGCATTGAAAGTCATACATTCTTCCTTCAACCCCGCCAGATTCATTCAGCAGTTTACAACCACGTTCAATATCGTTGATCACATTTGTATTGACCACACAATAAATCTTTCCTCTTTTGATAAATCTTAAGTGATTATGGGATTACTTATCATAAATGACAAACCAGTAGAATTTATTCATTATATGTTTTATTTTCCACCTTATATATAATATCCGTAATGAAAAATACAATAATTTATGATGATTAACTGAAGCTTACCTACTAGTAATTCTTCACCACTGTAATATATGCCTCGTGCATTAACTATTGATGCTGAGAGTAGAATTATTATATGAAAAATTAACATCTAATATGCAAATTGAATATTGGTTTTCCTTTCACACTTCCATTATTTTTTTTCGTTTTAATTGTCTAAAATGAGACTCAGTTTTATTACTTCTTCATAGCAAAAAGTTTACGTTTCGTATACTGGATAGGTTATAGAGTAGATCATTTTTATATGATGCGTTTAAGTGAGGTAATTTTGCATTTATTGAAGCTTCCCCGATCAAAGTTATTTGATGTTTTAAGGATTCCCTGATTAATCGGACAAATTATTTCCGTCAAAAACCAAGTTATGTATAAGAACTATTTGATTGATGTAATGCAATTTTTTTTTCATTTAATAATAATAATAATAATAATAATAATAATAATAATAATAATAATAATAATAATAATAATAATAATATGTGGTGCAGTGGCAGTGTGGGATAGGTCGTCGATGGACTGGTTAAACAACATTGGGGCTGGTCAGTCGTTAGATGGGTGACCGTTCTCCTCGGCATTGATTCCTTGTGAAAATATCTTTACCATTATTTCCTCAGTCCACTCAGCTGTATATAAATGCCTATGCCTGATACGGTAGAGTCCTGCTATGGGTTAGATAGTAAGACAAAGCAATGATGGAAGGAAACGAAGGATTAAATGAACACAACGTAAATGGAACTTCTGGCAATAAAGAAGCTTTGTCCGGCAGCCAGGTATTCAACCCAATTAAGGGGAAGATGGTCAGACACTTGGAGGTTGTCATTCTTCAACAGACCACCACAACGACAGAAACCAAAAGCGAGAGACTGGAGATACAGAAGAAAACCAGAGAAAGAAATGGACAAGAGAAGAAAATAGGAAATTTGGAAATGCTGCACCAGAAGCAACCCAACGGAGAGAAGATATGGAAGAAGGCTGGTCAACATCTGATAAGAGAGGAATAACACTCCCCAAACAGAGTAAAGGCTTACAGACCAAATTAGGAACATTAAGAAAAAGAACTGGTTCTCCCCAAGAGAAAGAGAGGAATTGCAAAAGGAAATGACTCAAGACAACAAATTACAAGAAGTCGAACTGAGAGACGATGCCACAGAAGACAACAAGGATGATTAGATATCAAACAACGACACAGAGAAATATCGACGAAGTAACTGAGGGGACGGAATCGTTTGAAAAGATTAAATAATGGATGAAGCCGGATACAGAGAGAACAAAGATCCCATCCATAAAAGCTTATAACACCAAGAAATTAAGGGAGAATACAAGGGACGTCAATGAAATAAGGAAAATAATAGACACCACCAGTATCGCAGAAACAAATAACTAGGCATATGTAGCAGCAAGATTTGTAGCAGAACCGATGGGGATACTAACACATACACCACGAACACAACCAACCCAACAAAAACCAAAACAGCAACCTCCTTGGAAAAGGTGCCTGTAAAAGCAAATTATGGTGATGAGATGTGACTTGAGTAAAATGAAAGAAATGACAAAAAAAAAAGGCTGAGAAGAAGGAAAACCAGGAAGAACTCAACGAGAAATAAAAAATAAAGGAGGGGGGGGGAAACAACACAACAGAAGATGTAAAACAGGAGGTTTAAGGCCAAAGCACAAAAGATCCAACGGTACATTACCAAGAATAAGGGATATCAACAGAACAACTATTCGGAACCAACCAGAAAAGTCTATTAAGGCAACTATGTGGGGAACACAACCAGAAGGAAACCCCTGAAACCAAACCAAGTAAGGGACTTTGGTAAAACATATGGAATAATCTGATATCATACAAAAAACATGCAACAAGACTCCAGGAAGGCAAGGAAGAAGAAACAGGGAGAATGAGACAGATTCAAAGAGATCACGATAGAAATAGTTAGACACCAACTAAAGTAAATGCCAGACTAGAAAGCGCCAGGTCCTAATGAAGTCCATGGATACTGGCTTAAAAACTTTAAAGCAAGACACCCCCGTAGAGCAGAACAACTCCAGTTTTGTATCTCAAACCACCCTGAACACAAAGGATTGACCACAGGAAGAATATCCTTATTACATAAAGCCATGAGTAAGGGAAATATAGGCATTAACTAAAAGCGTAACACCTGCCTACCAATAATGTGGAAGTTACTAACAGGTATCATCAGTGAGAGACAATACAACTACCCAGAGGAGACAAACACCACATGCCATCAACAGAAAGGCCACAAAAGGAGATGTAGGGTCACAGAAGCCCAGCTCCTGATAGACAAAATGGTAATGAAGAACAGGAGGAGAAGGAAAACCAACCTAAACAGGGCATAGATTGACAATAAGAAAGCTTTTGACATGATACCACACACATGGCTAATAAAAGCCTGAAAATATATGGCGCAGAGGAAAATACCATCAGCTTGCTCAAAAATACAATGCACAACTAGAATACAATACCCTACAAGCTTCGGTATAAGACTAACAGAGGTTAATATCAGGAGAGTGGTATCCCAGGGCGACTCACAGTCCCCACTACTCTTTGAAGTAGCCATGATTCCCATGACAAAAGTAGTGAGGAAGATGGATGCTGGATACCAACTCAAAAAAAGAGGCAACAGAATTAATCATCTGATGCTCATGGACGACATCAAGTTGTATGGTAAGAGCATCAAGGAAATAGATACCTTATTCCAGATTATAAGGATTGTATCAGGGGACATCAAGAGGGAGAAAAGGGGGTCTTTTTGTGACAAGCCGAGAGAAGGTTGCGACTCAAAGGCATGATGAAAGCAACTGAGTAAACTTTATTACAGAACACTAGTTTTTATATACATAAACACCAGGCAAAAAGGGCATACAAAACATAACAGGCAATTTCATGTTCAACCGCAAAGCTCACCCGTTAACCGTTTAACGGGGAAAAAACAGACATGTTATTTCAGGTTCTAATCAGTGCGAGGGTAGAGCGAAGATGCAATCATGCTACATACAAAAAATTAAAAGTCGTTACTATATACGATCGTGTGACACACGGTTGGTACATGGCTCCCCCTCCCCCTAAAAATGACATACTGTACATGGTAAATAGAGTGCCCTGATCTAGAGAGAAGAACTGTAGGCTGGTCATCTGGTAGGAGATAAGCAGGTTTTAGAAAATCAATGGAGACCCAGTCATCTTTGCCACGATGTGTTTAGTAGGAATGCTTTCGGACTACGTCGGATCACAAGGAAAAGGCCCGTGTAAGAGGGCGTTAGCGGTGGCTTGCCAGTGTCGTTGCGTAGGACGAAATACATTACAGAGTGCAAGTCTCTCTGTATGTAATGCTTCAGCGGGGCTTTGTTAGTCTGGCTGCATGGAGGAAAAAAATTTGCAGGGACGACCAACTGGTCGCCATACCTCATTTCAGTCCCAAGAGGACCCACAGAACCTAAGTAAACCAGTTGGAATCCTTGCAGCGAGACATTGAAGCTGCTTTGAGGGTGCGATGAAAACGTTCAATCATTCCATTGGCATTGGGGCTGCAGGCAGTTGTCTGATGTAGGGTGATGCCCAAGAGATTCGCTAATGATGTCCACAATTGAGAGGTGAAAGTGGTACCCTAGTCACAAGTAATATACTTAGGGATACCAAATCCTATAATCCATACTGAGAGTAAAGCAGATGTACATGAGACGGACGTTGCAGTTTCCATAGGAATGGCTTCAGTCCAATTAGTGGAGTGGTCAATGACGCTAAATAGGTAATGGTGTCCTTGTGATTTGGGTAGAGGGCCTACAACGTCAATGTGAATGTGGGCGAAACGGCGCGGAAGTTGAGGATAGGTGCCCACTCCTGATTCCGTGTGTCGATGTACTTTGGATGTTTGGCAAGAAGTACATGCGCGAACCCAATCCTTACCATCCTTAGAAATGCCGTGCCAAATGAGCTTTGTCTTCAGAAGCTGTGCAGTAGAACGGCACGAGGGATATGAAATGCCGTGAAAGAAATCAAACACCTGTCGACGCATGGGAACAGGAATTCAAGGTCATGGTCTACCAGTACAGACGTCACAGAGGAGGGCGGTGTTGGAGTCGTCGAGGTGGATGTCTTTCCGACGGAGGGATTTGCAGATTTTCCTACATGCTTAATACTCGGGATCCTGTCATTGGGCTTCAGCCAAGGCGTTGTAATCCTATCCCAGTTGAACGGCAGCCAACATGATTCTTGACAGGGCATCGGCAACAGGATTGATTTTCCCGGGGATGTGTTGAAGGGTGCAATTGATTCAGCCATGGCGGAGAGATATCGACGATGACGGGCGGACCAGGCGTCAGACCATCGAGTGAAGGCATGCACCAGAGGCATGTGGTGTGTGTGATTGACAAAGGGTGTACCTTCTGAGAAATGGCAAAAGTGACAGACAGTCAAGTGCACCTCCAGCAATTCGCGATCGAAGGTAGAATAAACCAATTCTTCCTTTGACAGTTTTCTGCTGAAGAGGGCCAATGGGCGGGGCGAGCCATTGACCACCTGTTCGAGTACTGTACCAATAGCGACGTCGCTGGCATCGGTGGAGAAAAGAAGAGGGGCATGTGGGATAGGAAAAGTGAGAGCTGCAGCGGTTGATAGGGCTTTCTTTGTATTGCAGAAGGCCGCTTCTTGAAGGGGACCCCACTTTAGGTCCTTTGGGTTGCTCTTGTGGGAGGTGTAGAGAGGAGCAAGATTGGCGGCAATGGCTTGCAGAAAACTGTGATAATAGTTAATTATGCCCAAAAATTCCTGCAGAGCTTTAACGGTCAAGGAGAGGGGGGGGGCCTTCTGGACGGCTGCTACCTTCTCAGGGAGGGAATGGACTCCTTCAGGAGTGATGCGGTGCCCTAAAAACGACGCTTTATTGGCGTCGAAAGTACACTTATCGTACCGGACCACAAGGCCGTTTTGTTGCAGGCGGTTGAGCACGATGCGCAGGTGACGGAGGTGTTCCTTTTTTGAGGAAGAGAACACAAGTATGCTGTCCACATAACATACACAGAAGGGGAGGTCCTCTAAGATGCCATCCATGAAATTTTTAAAAGTGGCCCCAGCATTACGAACGCCAAAACAGGAGTAATTGAAGGTGTATGTTCCAAATGGAGTGGTGATGGCAGTCTTGGGGATGCCTTCTGGGTTCATAGGCACCTGATAATATCCCTTCAGGAGGTCAACCGTGGAGAAAACCTTCGCTTTGTGCAAGTAGGAGGTAACGTCGGCGATGTTTGGGAGGTGTTAGTCATCCAGTTCTGTTCATATGTTCAGGGCCCTGTAATCCCCGCACCGACGTAGGGAGCCATCTTTCTTAAGAACGATGCGTAAGGGTGACGACCATGAGCTGGAGGCCTTTTGGCAGAGGCTCATTTCTTCCTTTTCAGTGAACGTCTGTTTTGCGGCGTCTAATCATTCCGGGGCCACATGTCTGAATTTTGGTAATACTGGGGGTTCCGTTGTCTTCATAGGGTGATATATACTGTGCTTAGTAGGAGCCATGGGCGTTTGGCAAAATTCTAGACGGAAAACTTCCACGTATGACGTGAGGAGGTGGGCGGAGGCATCCGTGGGTGCGCTGATGTGGAGGGCGAGGTTCAAGGGGGTGGGTTGAAGAGGTGTCGACAATTACGAGCCTGCGTTGACCAGTCATCGGTGGGCGACATCGAACAGAAGGTGGAAATGAGAGAGGAAATCCACACCGAGGATTGGCAATGTGCTGTCAGCAACGAGAAACTTCCAATTGAATTTTCCGTTTCCAAACGATAATGTCAGGATCTCTTAAACATAGCTGGGTATCACAGATTGGTTGTCATCTACCAGGTGGACGTCGGCAGACAGAGACAGACTACGTCGTGTCCTGAAGATTTCCCTTGGCAAAAGAGAACGACAAGCACCCGTGTCTATCAAAAATTACACGACTGCTCCTGCATCATGTAGAAAAAAAAGATTAGAAACACGGGAGGCCGCTGCCATGAGCGATAGCCTACTTACACGTTCTTTGGCCACTGACAATCCTTGGCATATTTCTTCGCGGCTGCCCCGATTCTGTTGTGGTAGTAGCTAAACTGCGGCTGATGGGAGGCAGTAAGTGGCTGTAGAAGTTGTTGGCTGGGGCACGAGCGAGTGATGGGTGGTGGGTGGCTTTGTTGCTACTTCGGCATGTCACGTGGTAGGCGTGTATGTCCTAAGGCATTCACGTCAGCTTCGGTTGACGTTGAATGGGCGTCCTCTTTGTTAGGAGTGGAGGTGTTGATGGAGGTCTTGAAGGTCGTGAAGTGGCCGTTCATAAGGGCTTTGGCTTTAGTCATAAAGTCTTTTATGGGTAAACTATCGACATTAGGTATGGCAGCACGTACAGTTTCGGGTAAACGGCATATCCAAAGGGCACGAAGTTGGTTCACCTCACGAGGAGAGCCGTCTGCGGCAGGTTATAGGCGAGCGATACTGGTCATTTCCTTGAGGGCATGCAAAGCCCTTTGGTCCCCCAACAGTTGTTGAGAGAGCTGAAAAAGATTTGCTATATGGTCAGCTGGCGACGGGAGTACTGCTGCTGAAGGTATGTTTTGAGGGCATCATATGCTTTTGGGGTGTCTCCTTGTTCACAAAGTCAGTCGGATATTTCCGGGAAGGTGTCCTCTGGTATCACCGCAAGAACATAATCTGCTTTGGTAGTTAACCGAGTCACGCCCTTGATGGGAAACTGGACTTCTGCGTGCTGAAACCAATCAAATGCCTCTCCACTGGCGAACGACAAAAGTTTCAATGGCGCTGCGCCAACTTCGTTGGAGTCCGCTATAGTACCAATGACGAAGGGGCGAACTGGGGTGGAGGGTGGGAGGAGTGAGTCGACTTCTAGGGTCACCAATGTGACGATCCGAGAGGAGGTTGTGACTCAAAGGCAGGAGGAAAGCAACTGAGTAAATTTTATTACAGAACACTCGTTTCTATATACATAAACACCAGTCAAAAAGGGCATACAAAACATAACAGGCAATTTCATGTTCAACCGCTTAGCTCACCGGATAACAGTTAACGGTCAGAAAAAAGCAGACATATTATTTCAGGTTCTTATCAGTGAGAGGGGAGAGGGAATATACAAGCATAATAGATACAAAAAACTGAATGTCGTTACTATGTACGATCGTGTGACACACGGTCCGTACATTAGTCAGCATACAAAAAAGGCCAAGCAACAAGTACAAAAGAGATAAAGTTACAAGATCGGATCAACATCAAACACATAGATGAGATGGGATATAAATACCTAGGAATAATAGAAGGAGGGGATATTAAACACCAAGAGATGGAGGACACAATCGGGAAAGAATATACATAACGGCAGAACCAGTAATCAGATACAGCTCATGAATAGTCAAATTGACAAAGGCAGAACTCTGCAGCTAAGAGCAAAAAACTAGGAAATATATGACAATAGACAAAACAATACACCCAAGAGCAAATGCGGACAGACTATACATACCACAAAAGGAAGGAGGGAGAGGACTACTAAGTATAAAGGACTTTGTTAACATCGAGAATAGAGCACTGGGGAAATATTTGAAACCCAGTGAAGACGTGTCACAAGAATACATGAGATGATGGACTGGTAAAAGTAGACAAAGTCCCAGAAATCTACAGAGACAGAAGAATGACAATTGAACAGAGGACTGGCACAACAAACCAATGCACTGACAATACATGAGACATACTAAAGGACTAGCCATCAATGACTATTGAGGGGAGAGCTCAAGAAAAAGATTGAAGGGGTGATAACAGTGGCAGAAGATTAGGCCCTAAGAACCAGAAATGTTCAAAGGACGATTGACGCAAATAACATCTCTCCCACCTGTAGGAAGTGCAACACAAAAAAAAATAAATAAATAAATAAATAAAATAATCCATAAACTACATAGTAAGCGAATGTCCGGCACTTGCATAGTACCAGTGTAAAAAGAGGCATGATTCAGTGGTAAACGCCCTCCACTGGAGCCTGTGCAAGAAACATCAGCTACCGTGCAGTAAGTAATAAGTGATGAGAGCACCAACCTGAGGGAGTCATAGAAAACGACCAGGCAAAGATCCTCTGGGACTATGGTATAAAAACAGATAGGGTTATACGCACAATTACACCAGACATGACATTGATTGACAGAGTCGAGAAGAAAGATTCACTCATTGATATTGCAGTACCATGGGACTCGAGAGTTGAAGACAAACAGAAGAAAAAAATGGATAATTATCAAGACCTGAAAATAGAAATAAGAAGAGTAGGGGATATGCTAGTGGAAATTGTACTCATAATCATAGGAGCACTAGGCACGATCCCTGGAAAGGAATCTAGAAAAAAATAGAGGCTGAAGTACCTCAAGAACTTATGCAAAAGAGTGTGATCCTAGAAAAAGCAAACATAATAAGAAAGTGATGGACTCATAAAGAGGCAGTATGCAACCTGAAACACTACCCTATAAATACCACCAAGTTGAAAAGATATTGATAAAAAAAAAATAATAATAATAATGATAATAATAGTTTTTTTCATTGTAATTTTTAAGAATACACAAATATTGAACTTTATATGTAACAATTTGAAAAAACCAGCATTAATACAAAATGCCCTATGACATATTCTGAATGTCAGATTCCCTATATAAAAGAAAGAAGAAATTATTTCAATTATTTATAAGTCAGATTGCAAATAGTTTCCTAATACGTTACTTTCAACACACTACATTTTTCTATCGATATGTGCAGTTGTTATGTATTAGAAATATTCAAAAGGATATTTATGATATTTATAGTCCAATAATCAAAATAATGGCCTCTGGTATCTCTTTACCCCTATATATATATATATATATATATATATATATATATATATATATATATATATATATATATATATATATATATATATATATATATATATATATGTATATATATATATAATTACGTATATATATATATATATATATATATATATATATATATATATATATATATATATATATATATATATATATATATATATATATATATATATATATATATATATATATATATATATATATATATATATATATACATATATATATATATATATATATATATATATATATATATATATATATATATATATATATATACGTATATATATATATATATATATATATATATATATATATGTATATATATATATATATATATATATATATATATATATATATATATATATATATATATATATATATATATTCCTTTTTCGCAGTGTTGCAGTGTTTGAAATATAAATCCAGTAATATGTCTAGCTATATAAATGTTCATGTGCCTAACACAGCAAAAAAGAATACATAGAATTATCCCATAACATGATTGTTATTATAATTTACAAAGATTTTCTATAAAGTATTTAGAGAGATGTATCATCGAAAGAAATTAATATGCTTTTTTTTGCAAGATTTTGAGGTGGGCTTACATTAAAGGCAAACATCCCTGTCTTGAAATCTGCCAGCCTGGGGTTTGAGTTTCTATAAAACGAGATATTGCTCGCTACTTCGCCATTTTTGTGAGCTAAGGAAATGATGGATCGCATAAGACTGCCAACAGAGTCATCAGGAGCCATTGGTTTAGTTTCCATGTTCCCAGTTTGGGTGGGAAGGTGCTTAGTCACTAACTATATGTATATATGATCAGTTGCTTGGGCATTGTCCTGCTAGGTAGGGCATTGTGACTGTCCTTTGCCTCTACCGTTTATGATCAGGTTTTACTTACTTTATATCTCACGATTTCTTACACCCTGAAACAGTTTGTTTTTTAGTACTACTTTCAATTTTTTCTTTGTGATAAATAATTCCTTTAATAAAAACTTCTTTTTGACTTTATCCCGTCAAGTTGCTTCTTGAACAGAAGGACGTTCAGACCAGACCTCAAAACGATAACTAATAAAATAACGGAAAATCTTGAAATGAATTAAATATTTATTCTGCTGCATCCGAAACAGAATACAACAATCAACTATACACACAAACGAGCACACATAAACACGCATACACACACACACACACACACACACACATATATATATATATATATATATATATATATATATATATATATATATATATATATATATATATATATATATATATATATATATATATATATATATATATATATATATATATATAATCATCAACATCATCAGAAGCCGTTTCTAGTTCACTGCGAAACAAAGACCTCAGACATGTCCTTCCGCTTACGTCTAGTTATGGTGTATTTTTCTTCCACAACCCATCGCTTTCGCTTCCTTCACCTACTTCCTTTACAATCCATAGTTCTCTGAGTTTTAACTAGCTTATTTTCCAAGGCTTTAGTAAGGCTCCAAGTTTGTGATTTTTATTATTATTACTTGTAAAACCACAACCCTAGTTAGAAAAGCAAAATATTATAAGCCCAAGGTCTTCTACAAGCAAAATGGTACACCGAGGAAAGGAAAAATGGATATGTATGAACTACAAGGGTAGTAATTAAAAAATAAAATAAATCTTTTTATACTTAAACTGTAAAAACATAAAAACCCAAGAGGAAGTGATATAGAATCAAAAATTGTGCTCAAGTGTACCATTAAGTAAGTGAACTTTACCACAATACAGTGGAAGACGATGATGTAGAGACTATGGCGATACGGAAGACTAAAGAACAATGATTTAATATGTAACTGTCCTTCTCCTAGAAGGGCTGCTTACGACAGCTAATGAGTCTCTTCTACCGTTACCAAGAGAAAAGTAGCCACTGAGTAATTGCAGTACAGTAGGTAACCTCTAGAGCGAAGAATTGTATGGCAATCTCAGTATTGGCATGTGTCTGAGGACAAAGGAGATTATGTAAAGAAATTCCAGCCTTTCGGGTGTCTGTTAAGGCAAAGGGGAAATGATCTGTAAACAGACAGAAAGGTTCAATGTAGTACTGTCTGGTAAATCAAATACTTTCTAGTGGTAGTATCTCTATATGTGGCTGGTGCCCCGGCTAACCTACTGCAAACCTGAATCACACATTAATACTTGAAGGACCATTTCATTAAATACAAATCTTTTCAGAGAAATCGGCTTTCTACTTTTCATAACCTCCCTTTGTTTACAGAATTCCCTCTATTCTATGCTTCGTAATAAAGAACATTTCTTTGACTTTATCCCGGTAAGTTGCTTCTTGAACTGAAGGACGTTCAAACCAGACCTCAAAACGATTGATACTTATGGAGGTGTAGAACCAAATGGCATTTTTTCTTTGCTTTTATGGAGACAGCAGATTTCTTGGCTCCTAAGTTGTCTGTTATTTTGCGCAAGTTAGCAAGAAGAGTAGCTTTTAGTACTTGTTGAAGAATTGGTAATGTTACTCCTCTATGTAAATGTGTTTCTGATAGCTCCAGTCCCACTGATTACTGCGCCATTTCCATAACTCCCATATTATCTAAAGTTTTTGAACGTCTTCTGGCAAACATCTCAATAGGTTTGCTGAAGGTAATCATCTATTTCCTAGTTTGCAATTTGGTTTTCGTAAGGCCTTGGAGTTTGTGATGCCCTTCTTACAATCTCCAATGCTATATAGAAATCCTTTGATTGTGGTCAGGGAGTTCGTATGACCGGCCTTGATTTTAGTGCTGCCTTTGACCGTGTTAATCATGAGGCCCTTGTTTACAAACTCAAACAGTTTGGAGTGGGTGGGTCGTTTCTTAGCATTATTATTAATTTTTTTAAGTAATAGATCTCAAAGAGTTGTTGCTGATGGGCACCAAAGTGAGTATAGGAATGTGATATCCGGTGTACCACAGGGCAGTGTTCATGGCCCATAACATTTCATAATATATACACATGACATGTGGTTTGGCTTAGAAAACAAGCTTGTTGCATATGCAGATGATGCTACTCTATTTGCATCAAATCCATCCCCTGAATGTAGATCTGGGGTTGGTGAATCCTTTAATAGAGATTTACCTCAAATTAGTGCATGGTGCAGATTATGGGGTATGAAGTTGAATCCTAATAAAACTCAAAGTATGATTGTAAAAAGGTCAAGGACGGTGGCTCCTCAACATCCAGATCTCAGTATTGATAACGTTTCTCTAAATTAGTATAACTCTTTTGAAATTTTAGGTGTGATTCTCGACATCAAATTTACTTTTGAGGAACATATTAGGTCTGTTTTTTTTTTCAATTGCACTAAAAATTGGCTTATAGAGAAAGTCTTACAAGATTTTCGGTGATCAATCTATTCTGAAGAAGTGTTTTAATTCTTTCATTTTACCTTATTTTGAGTATTGCTCTCCTGCTGGTTCTTATCTTAATTTGTTGGACAGAAACTTACTGTCTAATAAATTTCTTATTGCTGATCTAGATATTAATCTTTGGCACCGTCGTTCAATTAGTTCATTATGCATGTTACATAAGATATTTCATAGCTCTGACTATCCTTTACATTCAGATCTCCCTGGACAATTCTGTCATGTTCGTGATACTAGGTGGGCAGTTAATTCTAATAGCCAGGATATCTCCAATCTAAGGCTCAATAGAACACAACATTCCAGAAGTTTTATTTCAGCTGTTACCAGGTTGTGGAATGAACTTCCTTATCGGGTAG
The DNA here is from genome assembly GCF_036898095.1 of Palaemon carinicauda. Taxonomy (NCBI): domain Eukaryota; kingdom Metazoa; phylum Arthropoda; class Malacostraca; order Decapoda; family Palaemonidae; genus Palaemon; species Palaemon carinicauda. The sequence goes on along the minus strand of NC_090741.1, from coordinate 133,242,251 downwards.
TTGAATCAGTAAAACTTCAAAATTTCAAAGTTGGAGCAAATTTTTTTATATTGATCAGGCTGACATGAGTCTTTTTATAGTTTATACGACATATATATATATATATATATATATATATATATATATATATATATATATATATATATATATATATATATATATATATATATATATATATATATATATATATATATATATATATATGTGTGTGTGTATATATATATATATATATATATATATATATATATATATATATATATATATATATATATATATATATATATATATATATATATACTGTACATGTGTGTGGAAAAATACGCCGTCATTGACACATACATCCTCAAACATCTTACGAGTACTTTCGTCACAGTTCTGTAGGCCGACTATAAGCAGTCAAGTACACTTTATTAAGTGTTTCTTGCCATCATTATCCCATTCCGTAATTTAATAGAATAAACATAGGCATCTTCTAAATTATTCTCCTTCGAAACATGGGCAACTAAAAGGAGATATCAGAACAGAATTAATGTAACTGAGATGAGGATGTTTAGGTGGCACTGTGTACTTACATGAAACGATAAAGGAAAGAACAATCATGTTCGAGGTACTTACAAAATAGTACCAGCTTCAACCAAGGTGAGAGAACGTTTACTTTTGTTTTAGAAGTCACCCTTCATATCCTACACTGATATGCTCTGCACCTGACTTCTGAAAAGCAGTCTCTCTCTCATACTGAGGACATTTTTTAGTAGTAGCTTTATGATTTTGTCTACAATTTGGGCAATTTGAAATAGAAGTGCAGGGCCCATGCTGAGGATCCGCACAAATTTCGTAGATCGTTTAATTTTTGTGTACTCTTGGGGGATGTCCAAATATATAGCAATTATAACAATACAAAGGTTTCTGTTTGTAGACACGAAATGGGATCCTATCATTTCCAATATATACATGAGAGGGTACATTATTTTCTTTAAATTATAGAACAATCACCGTCGTTCTTGGAATCTTATGACCCTTCTATATTTCTCAAGGCACATATCTAATATTCGTTCTTCATTAAATTCATAAAGATCTCTGTTAAAAATAACCCCTGTACCATAACTGAAATTCAAATGCGGCTTGATGTCTACTATTATATTATTTAGCATAATAGACCGTGTTCTAGATTTAGCCTGAATTAAAATAACTCCATGATCTTTAGTGCCTACTTTCTGTTGTAATAGTTTACTGAATTTATAATAGTTGTATTTTTCTCTCTTTGATGTTGCTATAAAACACATTGGTGGTTTAGGCTTTCTTTCTCTTATCAAGTTTGTCCATAAACTGATTTTGATGCCAGTATATAGGGGTATTTATGTCAAGATTTCTAGGAGCAGTATTACATAGTGCTCTTATAGTCTCGTTATTAAAAGATTAAAAGCCTCCTGCTAATTATCGAAGAAAATCAATGCTACCCATTTTTTATCTTCCCTAAAATATATACTTATATAAGATATATTACCATAAGCTTTAAAAGTCATCCACAATGTTTCATAATGACAGCTTTTTGACAAGTCTCATATATGAAGGATTTTTATTTTCTGAACATTGGAGTGGTCCTTTTTCGTTCCTAAGTCAGCACAAGAATTTTCTCTAATAGAATTACCAGAGATCATCAACAGTACCGGGGAGTTGGGAGGGGAGGGGTGCAACATATCCAGGGGAAGGTGGCTAGTTGTCAGCAGGATCCATAATAGAAGGCCCTGTCCAGTTTGTTTTTGTTTTTGTTGTTAGTTTGTTTACCTGCTTGAATATATTAAGTAACTATCATACCCTGGAAAGGAAATTTGTATTCTCTACTATCTGCACAATGAAAGTATACTTCCAGGATGGTCCACTCCATATCCTACATGAAGTATAGCACCATAACCCATATAGAGGGAGAGGTGTAAGGTAAACCCGCCTATTAGGATGGAGACCAAAAAATTAGGGAATCATCCTCCAAATATGTGCAATGGTATATATATATATATATATATATATATATATATATATATATATATATATATATATATATATATATATATATATAATTTTTGGGCTCAAGCCATGTCGTCCTGATGGAAGTTCCTATAGGATAGCTTCCTAGGGTATATTACAACTACGGCGATATTCCCAGAGAATTTACCCTAAGGTACCAGAATTCTAACTCCTGGAGCAAGTATCCCTCGGGAAAGGGATATCGCGACATATCAGAGGACGTATTCTAGACACGTCACATGGCAATCTACGACCTGAACAGAGATTTCGTCTTGTAGGAGGTGATTGACGAGATACGAATTCGGGAAAGAAAAAGGGGAGCCGCTCCCAAGGCTTCCCTATCCCCCGATTCGTATGCGTGCCTGGCGCCAATCCTGGCGCCATCTGCATTCCTTTTTGCGTAGCTTAACAACTCGGTGTTTTTTCCTGTTTTTCTCGCAAATCTTGGATTTATTCGGCTTTTCATGGCTTCTCCGTCTTCGTTGGCCTCGGATAAGTTGAGTATAGTGTCTGTTATGTATAAATGTAGGCTCTTGGTAAAATTTTGAGTGATTAAAAGGATTAACCCTGGATAGGTACGGTGGGTCGTTCGCGACCCCGAGCGTAAAAAAAAAACAGGTTTTTCTCACGTGACTCACCCCCGTGACTGAATTTGTGGGTGATCGACCTGCAGGAGGTGTCTCCCCTACACGCTCTAGTAGTGTCCAGATGTGCATTGCTGTAGCTGTACTCCTTCCCCGATTTCTGAGACGCGTCGGGGTCGTTCGCGTCCGAGTTTACCCTTCTTAGGTAGTTTGCATAATTATCAAAGTTATTACGTATTATGAAATTGTCGTAGAATGGTGCAACTTGTAAAGGTTATCAGTTGTGGAAAGTCTTGGTGGATTGTTTGGCTACCATGTGCATGTTTTTTTTTTTAGTTAAAAGGTCGTTCATCACCACGAGGACCATTTTACCGCGAGTGCCCCTTTTTCATTTTTTTTCATTTTTTTGCCAAGTCATTTTTCCGTAAGATATTGCCAAATAGTGTCGTAAAACTTTTGCTTGTTTAGTGTTTGAAAGTGTGTCTAGATGATCTGGCTACCCATGCATGACTTTGTTTTTGTCAGATATGACGTAGTTATTGGTATATTGGGTATTTAACTGCGGTTACCAATTTCTGTTTTTTTTCAATATTTGTAAAAATTACTACGTAGTAAAGAATTGCCGTATATTATTCATTTTTTTTCATGTTTATGTGTTAGAAAGTGTGCCTTGATGGTTGGGCTAACACGTGCATGTTTTTTTTTTTATCTGAGATGTCGTATATTAGAATGTCAGGCATTTTACCTCGAGTGTCCCTTTTTCATTTTTTTTCATTTTTTTGCCAAGTCATTTTTCCGTAAGATATTGCGAAATAGTGTCGTAAAACTTTTGCTTTTTTAATGTTGGAAAGTGTGTCTAGATGATCTGGCTACCCATGCGTGATTTTGTTTTTGTCAGATACGACGTAGTTATTGGTAAATTGGGTATTTAACTGCGGTTGCCAATTTCTGTTTTTTTTTCAATATTTGTAAAAATTTACTACGTAGTAAGGAATTGCTGTATATTATTGATTTTTTTTTCATGTTTATGTGTTAGAAAGTGTGCCTTGATGGTTGGGCTAACACGTGCATGTCTTTTTTTTTTTTTATCTGAGATGCCGTATATTAGAATGTTAGCCATTTTTCCGCGAGTGCCCCTTTTTATTTGTTTTGCATTTTTTTGCTTAGTCATGTTACCGTAAGGAATTGGCAAGTAGTGTCGCAAAACTTATATTTTTATAGTGTTGGAAAGTGTTTCTAGATGATCTGTCTACCCATGCCTATTTTTTTTTAGCCAGGTATGGCGTATATATAAGTATGTGTTCGATTTTCCTGTGATTGCCATTTTTTCGTTTTTTCCCATTTCTTTTAAAATTACTACGTACTAAGGAACTATCACAGAGTAATATTTCATTTATATGTTTATTTGTCGGAAAATATGCCTTGATGGTTTGCCTAGCACGTGGCTGAAATTTTTTTTTTCTGAAATGCCGTATATTAGAATGGCCATTTTTCCACGAGTGCCCCTTTTTATTTGTTTTGCATTTTTTTGCTTAGTCATGTTACCGTAAGGAATTGGCAAGTAGTGTCGCAAAACTTATAATTTTATAGTGTTGGAAAGTGTTTTTAGATGATCTGGCTACCCATGCCTATCTTCTTTTTTTAGCCAGATATGGCGTATATATAGGTATGTGTTCGATTTTCCTGTGATTGCCATTTTTTCGTTTTTTCCCATTTCTTTCAAAATTACTACGTACTAAGGAACATCACAGAGTAATTGTTCATTTAGATGTTTATTTGTCGGAAAATGTGCCTTGATGGTTTGCCTAGCACGTGGCTGAATTTTTTTTTTCTGAAATGCCGTATATTAGAATGTTAGCCATTTTTCCGCGAGTGCCCCTTTTTATTTGTTTTGCATTTTTTTTGCTTAGTCATGTTACCGTAAGGAATTGGCAAGTAGTGTCGCAAAACTTATATTTTTATAGTGTTGGAAAGTGTTTCTAGATGATCTGACTACCCATGCCTATCTTTTTTTTAGCCAGATATGGCGTATATATAGGTATGTGTTCGATTTTCCGGTGATTGCCATTTTTTCGTTTTTTCCCAATTCTTTCAAAATTACTACGTACTAAGGAACTATCACAGAGTAATGATTCCTCTAGATGTTTATTTGTCGGAAAATTTTGTTTACTTTTTTTTTGATTGAATATCATCAAGTTTTTTTAGCTAAAATATTGTTTTACGTTTTTTTTTTTTCGATTATATTTCCCTTCAAAAAAATATTTTTGGGTCAGAATTTTAATTTTATAGTCGTAAAATAATCGACAATTATCCAGCAACCCACCATACAATTTTTATGCATATCCAATAATAATTAGATTAGTAAATAACACCTTGAAATTGACATACCCTTCCTACATTTCAAGTGGCAGATTAGGGAGTCTGAGTCAGTGTGGTTGGCGGCCATTTTGTGGACATATCCGAAGCGTAAGCTGCCCTATCTATATATATTCTTGTTCCCTATAGAATTTGTGATATTTTGGTATATTTTTACCTGCATAAATATCATATTATATATTAAATATATGTATTTTTTTACGAAATTTCTAAGTACTCAAAAAATTACCTTTAGATATGGCCCCTGATATAAATGTAATTTACAAAATAATGAAGATTTTTTTACATATTTCTATTTTAGGATAACATATGTTTATTCCCTAAAAAAATTAGCCACTTCCTATTTCATTTGGGTACCCAAAAAAATTCATGAAATTTGGACAAATTTTTTGGCCAAAAAAAGTTACCCTTTTTTTCTCATTTCAGATCTTCACCTCCATGGGTCTGACTTCATCCAAAATACATCAAGATGTGTCCTAAACATCCAAGAATCAATTCCTAAAAGGATTTGTGTATATATGTATAAACTTTTTTTTATGAATTTTTATGTCAGGTCTTTTTTTTTCTACTTAATTTTTTAAAATATTTATAATAAATAGTTTTTCTACAGATGAGTAGTATTTATCTTTACAGTTGTTTTAAGCATTCATTGAAGTTTTTTTTTGGCAAAAGAAAAAAGGAGGTTACTGCAAAAACTGATTTTTCAAGAATTTTTTTTGGCGTCGGGGTCGTTCGCGTCCGAGTATACCCTTAAAGGGGTGTCCGAGGACCGTACCTATCCAGGGTTAATCTTTGATACAAGAGCCGTAGCCTACCAGAGGTGTCCTGGACACTGTCACTCGCTAGGTATAAATTAGTTAGTCAGAGTAACATTCCTAGTTGTTTTGCTTTAATAAATTTTAGCTATTTAGCTTTACATAGGATTTCCTTTCGTGCTTAGTATTATTTGGAGAAGTATTCGCCATTCTGGCCTACGCTAGGCCATGTAGCCTATTCGTTTGGTCCTAGTACTTAATGCATGATTTTGGTTTTTCCGAGTGTAATTAAAATTTTATTGAAGCTTTAGGCTATATTTTATACATTTTAGACTGTGTGGAATATTTCCAAGATTGTATACGTGTGAGTTTCGGTGAATTAGGTAATCGATTCTCTTGGTGCCTAGGCTAATTGCTTATGGAGCCTTAGTATACTTTATCATACTCCCCGGTTGCTTTCTTTTCTTCGGAGAAGGTATGCAATCCCTTTCCCTCTGTTTGAGCCATGGGCTTATCCCTAAGTGGTTTTTTCCGAATTTATTTTCGATAAAACTATACTAGGGTGTTACTGTACCTTCCTGTTCCAGCAAAGTCTGGTTCAAAGAGGGACAGAACAACAGAGTTTTTAGTCTGAGTCCGTGTTGTCTGGCTTGGGGCAGAGTCCCCCTTGCTGACCTAACACTTACAAATGGAGCTTAGCTCCCTTAGGTCACTACCGAAGGTTTCTGTAAGTTATGATTCCTTCTTTTGTGATCGACCAGACTAAGTCCTGTTGCTGTTCTCGGGGGAGGATAAGTTCTTCCCTTGGGAGTAGCAACGCCTTCCTTGCTTTGGTGCTCTGGAAGCTGGCAAGTATTGCTGGCCCTTTCCCTTAGATCTCCCTTAGGCTAAGACAAAGTTTCTTGGCTGCGGGTGATCTGTCACTAAAGCAAGGTTGGCAGGACCCTCTTGTCCCTTCCCCCTCTATCTCCGTAATGGCCTAGCCATTACTGTACTGTACCTTGCCGGCCGGCAGAGCTGGCCAGCAGGGGTATTACTGTACTGTATGTCGTTCTACTTCTAGACCTAGTATAGGTTGGGATGTGGAATTGACTCAGCCCATTGCCGGCCGGCAGAGATGCTGGCCGGCAAGGGTCTTATGTTTTCGAGTGCTGCCCGGACCTCTCTTGGTCCCTCATCCATGCCTGCCGGCAGAGCCGGACGGCATTGGTCAAGGAAGCATAAATTAGTTTCTCCCCTTCCTTATATGCACTCTTTTGGTTGCCGGGCTTGGGGGGTTATGTACACTCTTATCCCGGCATCCATTCTTTTTTCTTCTAGTGCTGTACCTGTCCCGGCTGCCGGCCTATGAGGCCGGCAGCCGGGCAGGTGTAGTCTTCTGGTTCTTTTGCTGCCAGCTGGCATCGGTCTTGTACCTTTGCCGGCCGGCTTATGTCAGTCCTGGTCTGCCGGTCACCAAGAGTGTGGCCGGCAGATGGGTACTACCTTGTGTAGTTCCTGGCCGGCAGCTATTGCCGGCCAACACTGGCGGTTACCGGCCGGCAGTTGCTGCCGACCGGCACAGGCATTTGAACCAGAGTGCTGCCGCCCTATAGCTGTTAAGTAGTATACTTTAAAGCTAGTTGTGGTGTGTGCCGGCCGGCAAAGGCAGGCCGGCACACATCCTCCTATACTGTACTAGTATTCTTCTGTATAGCATATACAGTAAGAAGAAAACTATAGTAAAGATTTAGGTACAGCACTATATCTTCTAAAACTATTGTGTTTTCCTGCACAGCCCTTTGCTGTTGCCCTCAGATAGGAAGCAGAGTTCTTCCCTGTCTATTATCCAGGATTTTAAAATCATTGCCTAGGTGTGAGCTCCACCTGTTTCCTCTGGAAACCTTGCATTGGCTACTCTAGAAGAGATAAACCATTTTGATTTTATTATCTGGAAGGCTGCAACAATGGGTTGTGAGGGAAACACAAGTGTGTGTCTTTCCTTTATGAATTATTATGCTACACTATGCATATCCAGTGATACATAGTTCACTTGATACTCATGGAAATTTCTTCTCTTTACAGGAGGACCCCCCGAAGTGCGGAAATGTTTTCTGCAATGTCCGCAGTAAGAACCTCTGCGGACATGAGTGTTGTAGGAGACACGCAGCATGCGCTGTCTGCAAGGATGATCTCCAGTATTGGGACCCTCAGGTATGTACTGTATGCACTAACCTGATTACTGAGGCTTTTGATTCCCCTAAAACGGCGGAATCAAGGGATATAGCAAGGGAAAAGCTTCGTACTTGGGTAAGGGGCTTCAAGAAGAACACCTCTGGCCCTTATCTTCCAAGTGAGAGGATGAGGGCGTATCTTTTTCCCCAGGCATCAGCTGATACAGTGATTCCCCAGCCTCAAGAGGAGATCCCTCAAGATCAAGTCCAGGTGGACGCGGAAGTCGCAGTAGCGATGCAAGACATCCAGTTGGATGACAGGATGTCTGACCTGGACGAACGTTTGGAAGAAGACCTCCTGGCAGAAGGTCAGGATCAAGTTCAAACCCCGGATGTCGTAGAGGATGAGGTCGACGAGGTGTCGGCTACTTCGGTTCAGATGCCGGAGCCTATCCCCTCAACATCGGCTGGTCTCCCAGTAGAACTGGGACAGGCCCTCTCTTCGATTGTCGGAATGATCCAACAAATGCAGAAGGAGAATCAGGAGAAGGCGGCTGCAATGGAACTGCGTATGCAGTGCCTGGCAGAATCACATGGGCCCCAGAAAAGGCTCAATGTGAAAGGCCTTCCCATATGCTCAGATGCTAACCCATGGAGGTATGCTGAGCACATGCCGATGACGACTGGAAAGATTGTCATCTCGGATAAGCGGGGTTCAGTTCCCCTAGAGGAGGTAGAATTCTGGCCCAGCAAGGCATCATATCCGGACTGCTTATAGCGTGTGTTACCGTTACTTCAAGGGCGGGTTTAAACGGTCGAACGCAGTTTGACAGACGAGTGTTTGAAGCTTTGATCGAACATGTGAAGGAGTTAATTGGTTGTCGAACATTTCGAAGAAAGTCTGTTCTCACCTAACAAGTGGGTGGGGCTTAATCATCCCCAAACCTTATGCATTTGTGGCTGACTCCACCTCTTCGAACCGTTTCACAAGCAGGTTCGACAACCGGGTTCGACGAACCGTTCGACCGTGTGAATTCCGCTTTAGAAAGAGTTATGGGTTGGATCATTGGTGGTCTTACCTTCAGAGTCGTCAGTAGCCACAGCCTTGTGTTCACCTGGTTTGACGTGGGTGGAGGTGAATCTTGAAGGTTGGTCATACGCATACAAAACAGTAAAAAGGTTTTCCCTCATCACTTTCTCTAAGCTGTCTTACAACAAACTTAAATCTCTCTCTCTCTCTCTCTCTCTCTCTCTCTCTCTCTCTCTCTCTCTCTCTCTCTCTCTAGCATTTACAATACAGTAAAAAAAATTCCGCCAACACATTTTCCAAACTGTCTTTCTGTAAGCTAAAATCTCTCTCTCTCTCTCTCTCTCTCTCTCTCTCTCTCTCTCTCTCTCTCTCTCTCTCTCTCTCTCTCTCTCTCTCTTTCGCATTATAAAACAGTAAAAAAAATCCGCCAACACATTTTCCAAACTGTCTTTCTATAAGCTAAAATCTCTCTCTCTCTCTCTCTCTCTCTCTCTCTCTCTCTCTCTCTCTCTCTCTCTCTCTCTCTTCTTGAAGTGGAATGTGCAGTGACAATGATAGTGGTATAGTGATTACTTACACCTAATGTGAACATAGTTAATTTAGCAATTCAAAACTGTTAAATCTGAGTAAGAGACCCCTGCACAAATTTTTCCTTTTCCGCGCATGCGCAGTAAACACCTTATGACGTCAAGACTCTAAAACTGTGTTGTTTCTCTCGAATACCGAATATCGTTTCTTGATATCTTAGAATACTGTAGTTATTATGGTGTTCATCTTACAAAAAACTAAATATTTCAGTAAGAAAATTGAAATATGTATCCAGACACTGCTAATGAAGTAGGAGAAGAAATGCGGAGAGGAAACAGAGAGAGAGGCAATCCTCTTTTATCGTCGCTGAACAGTCCTTCACGGCAAACACTTGCCAGATGCACAAAAAGCGAACTCCAAAAGCACTGCAGTCAACTAGGACTAAGAGGTATCTGGACGAATAAAGATGCCTTAATTGATAAACTAATGGAGCATTATGAAAATATTGGAGAAAATCATCCATGGCATGCTCCCAGCCAAGATAGAGACCGTGACTTACAGATATCAAACCCGGCACAGTTATATCAAAGGTTTGAAACTTTTGTTAGAGAGACAGAAGACAACTTCTATGTTATAAATAACTCTTTAGCCGATAAGGAGAGAATAATAGGAGAGCTACAAACTAGATTATTCCTTGCTGAAGAAAAAATCAGACATCTACAAGAAAGCCTTCAAAATAAGTACGGATCATGTCCCTCTGAAGCCATCACTCCTCCATTGAATGGGAAAAATGTATTACTCATTGGAGATTCCTGTCTAAAGGAAGTTAAGTCTAGTGACCTTCAAGATAGTGTCATGGTAAGAACCCTACCAGAAGCAAATATGGACTTACTAAAATCTTGGGTAATGGAAAAGCTGGAACATTCACCTAAAGAATGTGTCATTTATTGTGGAACTCAAGATCTACTCGTCGAGGATATTACAGTGGAGGGAATCATCGACAATCTGGGCACCGTTATTGCTGAACTCAAAGAGAAAAATCAAGAAATAGAGGTAAAGGTCTGTGAGCTTGTACCATCAATGAAAACAAATAATTTACCTGAAAGAATAACTGAATATAATACCAAAATGGAAGAATGGTGTAATAAAAATGGAGTTACGTTGATTAAAACACAAACATTCTTCAAGCTAGGAACTGGCGACCTAGATATTAACTGTTACGATGGCCAAAATGATAAATGCTATGATTTACTTAATAGAGTAGGTGCCATTAGATTGTTAGATGCTATTTCCTCTGTATACTTAGATAATTTTGTTTGTTCCAACTGGAAAGCTGTTAAATCAAATTTATGTAGTTTTAACAATAATATTCTCGGAACTAATACTATGGAAGATGTAAGTACAGAATTGTTGGCAAATCGAGTGAAAAGGGGAAGAAATATAACGAGGCCCCAACAAAATAAAAACAAGTATTTTAGGAAAGAGAACCTCTCTCGAGGGGGATATGCCAATTCTCAAACGCGTTCTAGATATAATAATGATAGTAATGGCTCAGGCTATACTTATAGAAATAACAAAACTGGCAACTACAGTAATCATATTAATACTAGAGGTAATAGATATGGCTGTTATAACTGCGGTGAATTCAATCACCAACAATCGAACTGCAGATTTGATCATAAACTAAGATGTAACATATGTTATGAATTTGGTCACAAAAGTAGATTATGTGAACAAAACCCCAACTACTAGGATCTTGGCCAGGAAGATAGTGCCGACAGGAAGACTTCTCCTAGATTCAGTGATATGTTAACGGTAGTCCATATTAATGCCCAATCCTTGTTAAGTCATAAACTTGAAATAGAACTTATGTTAAACGAACAAAACATTGATATTTTATGTGTTAGCGAGACATGGTTATACACTAATATAAGTGACGCATTTATAAATATTCCCCTATATGATGTCTACCGTCAGGATCAAGGTCGGGGTGGAGGGGTATGTATATTTGTCAGAAACTATTTGAAGGTCACCGAAATAAATTTAACGATCGAAAAATGTGAGGGTGTAGAAGATAAGTGGATCTCGATTCAATATCGCAAGTTTCCTTCTGTTATTGTAGGATGCGTATATCGCCATCCCAAAGCACCGGCAACCTCTTTTGATTATATCTCTGATATTTTTAAAGAAATTATTTTACGAAATAAGCATATATTTATCTATGGGGACTTTAATGATGATCTGCTAAAGACCGAGAATAAAATGTCTAAACTAATTAAAAAACTAAATTTCGATCAGATAGTAAACAAACCTACTAGAGTTACTCCTACATCAGCGTCTTTAATTGATCTCGTAATAACAAATGCTAAACATATGATAACAAAAATTGATATTATACCAAGCTTGGTGGCAGACCACGAAACAATCTTAACTCATCTAAATATTCGTAAGCCAAAAAAGAAACCTGTTTTAAAAACTTTTAGATGTTTGCAAAATTATTCTCCAGACTTTCTTTGTAACCTCCTCATGAATAACGTAAATATATTAAATGGTATTTTAAATACTGACAATGTAAACAACCAAGTTGGAACTTTAAACGACGTCTCTACAGCTTGTCTAAACATTTGTGCTCCGGTTGTAACGAAAGAAATCGTTCGTCCCCCTGCGCCCTGGATAACAGATGAAATAAAGCGAGACATGAAAGAAAGAGACAGACTGAAAAGTGAGTTAAAAAATCAAACTTTTAACATCCTTCTGAGAGAAAAACATAAAGACCTGAAGAAGAGAGTAAACTCAAAGTTAGCGGCAAGCCGTAAGCAGTTTTACAAAAGCGAATATCTGAAAGCTAAAGGCAATGTCTCTGCTACTTGGAAAATAACAAAAAATATGCTATTTAATGGTCAACAAACAGATAAGAGCTCTATGCTATTGCCAGCAGTAACTGATGTACACTCTAAGGCTGAAAAATTCAATGATTTTTTCGCTGAGGTCGGGAAAAAAAACTTTCGAAAAAACCCAAGAGGAAATTAGGAAATATAATATCTCTACTGAAACAGTACGTAATATTCCAGTTAGAGAATTAGATAGTTTTAAGCCTACTCCTGTTGATTGTAATACTGTCATATTAATTATAAAAAATCTTAAAAACACAAATGCTTTTGGATCTGACGGGATTAGCTTGTGTTTCATTAGGGATGGGTTATATATTATTGCTTTTTACCTTACAGTTATAATTAACACATCCATAGCCACTAAAGAGTATCCGGACTTATGGAAAAATCCCCACGTAATTCCTGTTTTTAAGAGTGGTGATATGGAAGACGTCTCCAATTATCGTCCTATATCTTTGCTACCGGTATTGTCAAAAGTTCTGGAAAAAATAATTGCTATTCAATTAACTAATTTTTTAGAGACAAATGGTCTAATCTCACAAAGTCAACACGGCTTCAGGCCAAAATTATCAACTGAAACGGCTCTATTAAAAGTATCAGATAAGATTTATAATAACATGGATAATAAGAAAGTCTCACTACTCCTTTTACTTGACCTCTCAAAAGCCTTCGATAGCGTGAATCATAATATATTATTTGATAAATGTACATCACTAAGTATAGATCCACTTTGGTTTATGAATTACCTACATAACAGATCCCAGTCAGTTAGAATGGGTCAAACTGTGTCGTCCCAAAAAACTGTAGAGTTTGGTGTGCCGCAGGGCTCTATTCTTGGCCCAATACTCTTTGCAATTTATGTCAATGATCTGGTCAAATCACTACCCGGCTGTTTTGTCATCCAATATGCCGACGACACCCAGATCTTAATTGAAGGAAATGTAAGTGAAATAGACGAACTAATTCATAGGGCAAAATGCATACTAAAGAAGGCCAAATACTACTTCTTAACTAATGGTTTGCTTCTTAATGAGAAAAAAACACAATTAATTTTTATAGGTTCCCGACAATATATATCAGAAATTGGAGATAATGTACAAATAAATTTTAATGGAAATATGATTAAACCCATGAAAGCTGTAAAAAATCTAGGGGTTTATTTTGACAGATATATGACGTTTGAAACTCATATAGATGAAATTTATAAGAAAGTGATGGGCACTTTAATTTATTTAAATAGAGTAAAAGACTCATTTGATTCCTCTACGCGTAAAATAGTTGTTCAGTCGCTGGCTATGAGTATAATCAACTACTGTTTAAGAATTTGGGGAGTAACTGGCTCTACACAAATGAAAAGGGTTCAAAAACTTCAAAACTTTGCCGCCCGAGTGGCTGTTGGTAATGTAAAAAAACATGACCACATATCCCCTTACCTCAAAAAATTAGAATGGTTAAAGATAAAAGACAAATATACCATAGATGTCTGTAATTTGGTATTCAAAACAATGCGTAAAATAACTCCTGAATGGTTATACGATTTTCCAACAGTACACGCAGTTAATGGGGTTTCTACTCGACAGCAGGAAAATCTATATGTAGAAAGGGCGAAAACAGAGATAGGCTCCCGCCAGTTTAGAGTTCGAGGCCCAGCATTATACAATAAAGTACCTGGCACAATTAAACAAAAATCCTCTCTCGCTGCTTTTAATGTAAACTTAAAGAAACTAATCTTAAATGGTCCCGATTAATGTAAGAATGTTATGCTTAATTGCCTTATTAAAAGTGCTTTTGAAGGCACTACTGTACTTCGATAGATGTTGGAATTAGTTTTAGATAATATTTATGGATAAGATGGCTTTTATTTACAAATTAAGATTTCCTTATAATCTAGTATGCATATTTGATTACTATGTGTTATTTTAATATGATTTGTACATGACTTGTTTTTAACACAACTTATGTGGTCTATGACAATGTATTTCATTATTCGGCAAGTGTAATTTTTACTCACTATATTCTAAGTAAATACTTTCTGATTTCATTATATTCTTTTATTACTGATGAATTATTTCAATTACAAAGTTTTAGCCGATTTATTGATTCTTATAACAACTTTTGTATGTCTAAAATAACAAATATTTGAACTGTTTGTAAGATGACTTTACTAATTGTAGCCTTATATTTTATGAATACCCAATGTAAATATTGGAAATAAAGAATTATTATTATTATTATTATTATTATTATTATTATTATTATTATTATTATTATTATTATTATTATTATTACTCTCTCTCATTTACAAAACAGTAAAAAAAATCCGCCAACACATTTTCCAAACTGTCTCTCTATTAGCTAAAATCTCTCTCTCTCTCTCTCTCTCTCTCTCTCTCTCTCTCTCTCTCTCTCTCTCTCTCCTCTCTCTCTCTCTCTCTCTATAGTAATTACAAAACAGTTAAAGAAATTCAGCCAACACTTTTTCCAAACTCTTTCTATAAGCTAAAAGCTCTCTCTCTCTCTCTCTCTCTCTCTCTCTCTCTCTCTCTCTCTCTCTCTCTCTCTCTCTCTCTCTCTCTCTCTCTCTCGACTTGAAGCTAATCAGATACATTTCTTCAAATGTTTATATGTATATGTATACTTACGTGACGTAAAGGGGAGACTTAGAACACACTTACACTGGAACGTTCATGAAATTCTCATGGATCTTGTCCTCTGCAGGTTTAGACTTCAGCTGTATTTTACGTATTAATCCGTACTCAGATTTTTACCTAAGGAAACATCAACATCGCATCAGACTACACACCTACCATGAATGGATTTCTTGCAAGTTTTCAAAGCAAAAAAAAAAAAAAAAAGGAAAAGAAAAATAAAGGGCTATGTCTTGAGTAACCATAAGAATAACGTACAATAATTTCTTATACCTTTCCACTTCTTCATTCTAATTCTAAGTTTCTACTCAACAAGCATTCATTTTTTCAGGTTTATCTTCAACTTGTGTGTCTTTTATTATTTTCAAAATAAGATTTTTACCATAACATACTTTTTTCTGAGTCAGAATGAATACACATCAGATTAATTTAGGGCTTAATGAGGTGTGTCATGACTAATCTAAGATTATTTTAGGTCCTAATGAGGTGTGTCATGACTAATCTAGATGTTTTTAGTGCTTAACGAGGTGTGTCATGACTAATCTAGATTATTTTAGGGCTTAATGAGGTGTGTCATGACTAATCTAGATTATTTTAGGTCCTAATGAGGTGTGTCATGACTAATCTAGATGTTTTAGTGCTTAATGAGGTGTGTCCTGACTAATCTAGATGATTTTAGGGCTTAATGAGGTGTGTTATGACTAATCTAGATTATTTTAGTGCTTAATGAGGTGTGTTATGACTAATCTAGATTATTTTAGTGCTTAATGATGTGTGTCATGACTAATCTAGATTACTTTAGGGCTTAATGAGGTGCATCAAGATTAATCTAGAATGTTTTAGGTATTAATGAGGTGTATAAACACTAATCTAGATTATTTTAGGGCTCAATGAGGTGTATAAAGACTACTCTCGATGATATTAGAGCTCAATGAGGTGCATCTAGACAAATCTAGATAATCTTTAGGGCCCAAGGAGGTGTATCAAGACTAATCTAGATTACTTTATGGCTCAATGAGGTGTATCAAGATTAATATAGATTTTTTAGGGCTTAATGAAGTGTATCAAGACTAATCTAGATTATTTTAAGTCTCGATGAGGTGTATGAAGACTAATCTGGATTACTTTAGGGCTCAATGAGGTGTATCAAGACTAATCTTTGTTAGACATGCTGATGAATTCCAAATTTCTATAAGAGATTGACTTTCAGTTGTTGACTCAGTTGCTCACTACTTTCACAACAATAGATCGGCTTTTTCAAGCATGCATTAATTCTCCCTTATAACTACTACCTAAAAACATGGTAAGTGTTCAAAGGTCTTGTATAGTAAATGCAAGTAGTTATAGATACTTATAGATACACAGGTGTTTCTTGCGAGTCATTTACGTGGAGCCTACTTGGTTTTCTATGGACATAATTTGTAATTTCCTTTCAAACATTTAGTTTTCTTTAATGTTTTAATTTCAACATAATTATTATCTTCTTAGCTTGAAAAAAGTCAATGAGATTATTAAAATTGTTACCATTTTTACGATGAAGTAATGATTTAGGTAACTTGGATTATCTAAAAATACACAGCAAATAGATTATATTATTAACATTACCTCTCAAGAAACTTTAAGATTTACTAAATGTTCGAGCAACTGAATCTAAACATTAAGGATAATCTCATTCTTACCAAAGGAATAAATAAAACAGTCCTGTTGAGTATAAGGAATTTATTATCTTTGAGTAGTATAAAATTTGTACATATACAATAAGCCTCAAAATAAGCTATGCACACATACATTCTATATATATCTACAGAAGTAAAGAAAAGACAGGGCAGGAGAACACAAGCAATGAAATACATTATTTAGAAAAAAAAGAAACATTGATATCTGAACAAGAGGAAAATTTACAGTGAAAAATTATATATAATATATATTTATATTTATTCTTTTTCTATATATTCATATATACGAAGAGCCCCTTTTTTTCCAGTTCGAAGGCTTAGGACGAAATGTCAGAAATACACCGATCATAGACTGACACACTTCGGGAGAAAAAGGCTTTAATTTTTTTTTATTTGCCTCACATTTATATATATAAAACGACTCGCTGACTAGTACAACAAATATGTTATGATCTCAAGGTAGAACTATTCATAATTCTCACTCAATAATGTCTTTCATCTGGTATAAAAAATGGGGAGTAGAAAATCAAATAATTTCAATGGTTTTGTACACTTTTTGAGATTCCGAATAGTTTTTTTTTTCCCGGCACGTCTTTTGTTTCCTCCGGTCGAATTGATGAAGTTGAAGAGACTGCAAGGCATGTACTCCAAAGAGACTTGAAACCTGAGAAGTATAGCTACGATATATATATATATATATATATATATATATATATATATATATATATATATATATATATATATATATATATATATATATATAATGTGTGTGGATGTGCAACTATGAATACATATAAAATCATATGCATATTTGTATCTATGTTTGAAACAAGATGAAATAAAGAAAAAAACATCCAATAGGAACACCATAACCTTCATACCATATAATATAACCATCTCTAGATTATACTGAAATGTAAACTTAAGCTTTCGCACTGTAAAAAGCTGCCAGAGCAAAGTTCGCTGATCCAGCTTTTCCCAGCCTTTTAATTAAGTCATCAACTCAAGGGTTTTGGAAGACAATCTCGGGGGTTAGGTGATGATATGCTTCAACTTACAAACATGCTATGGTCCCAAGAACGAATCAATGTACAAAAGGTCGTTTAACAATTAAATAGTGCTCTCAGATATACAATTATTCATGCAACATTTTCTTTCAGTTTTGTTCAATGCATGTTCATGACATGGTTTCGTTTTCTTCAAAATCTCTTTTTTCCTTAATAACGAAGTCTAGAGCTTCGCTTTTCGCATTTTTTTTAATATGCTTCATGACGTTACATTGATACTAACCACTTCCATTAAGAGCATTTTACAAAATAAATGACATAAGTTTTGTTTCTCTCTTTCCCTCGCATATAGATGGATGAATTTCACGCGAACTGTGAGTACGAGAGACTGGCCCAATCTATAGTAAAATGTCTGACGCATTCCCACAGTCTTCACAGCCCTACCAGTTCAGGAAGCATTAGATATAGCGGAGTGATAAATGCAATCATCACCTGTATCGGTAGCATGTCAATGCACATATTAAAGCACTTTTCTCATTTACAGTGTAATTTCTTTGATTAGCTCACTATTGGCACCAGTCCTATGCTAAAGAGCTGCACTGTCCGTCTGGTTTTCCTGTGGGATGCACTGGTCTTGGTTTGAGTTACCTGATGGGATATGGTTTAGTGGGTGAAAGCCATTGTTGCTTGGGGAGACGCGGCTGACGTCTGGCGGGGTGTTAAGGGCACTAATGTGATTTGGGTATGGGGAGTGGTTGACCGAATTTGTACTGTTCAAAACGCTGTTATGATTAGGAATGTTATTAAGTTTCTGGTCATCCTCGATCACTCCTTGAGACCCTGCAATGTCTGTTAACTCGTCTATTGTTGTAATTGTTGCATCATGTTTTTTTTTTCAGGGGAGTCTTCGATGCAGGACTGTTGTTGGTTTTGCTATCTTTGAATTTCATGAGCTTTTCCTTTTTCTCGGGATCATTTTCGTACGTGTAATAAAAGGCAGAATGTCTACTATATAGGACAATACCAGCAATAATTAGAGCTAACAACGAGAGAACAAGGGCACATGCAGCAACAATTACCAAATGCAATTCTTCTTTAACCATTCTTTCAAGTGTCCAACCTATGTCTGCATCTTCAGAGCGAGTCAGTTGTCCTCGCGGCAACTGGGGTTCTTCTGTTATAGCATTCAAAGAGGGCTCAACCCAAGTTGTCCAAATTGCAGCTGCCGGAGGAGTGGTATAGGGACATTCAGGTAAGTCCCCATGAGGAAGGAGAGCTAGTTCAAGACCAGATACTCCTTTAGGCCCCACACACTTTAGGCATGTCCAGACCCTAGGTTCACTACAGCCAGATTCTTGGTCTGGAGCATCTTGGAGCCATCTCAACAGAGGTAGAATATGGCATGTGTCACATTGCCATGGGTTTCCTTCCAAACGGAGAGTTCTAAGTTCACTAGCTGCGTTAATAGCGGCCACCAGCATGCTATCTAATCCCCAAATTGCATTCATGGATAGGTCGAGAGAATAAAGATGTGGAGCATTGTGCAATACATCTGTGGACAGTGAAGTTAGATAATTAGCTTATATATTCAAATGGCGCAGATGACGGGAATGTCGCAGTAGTTCAGGAGGAAGGCTTGTCAACCCCATGTCCCCAAGACCCAGGTGGCGAATTTGGCGAGCCTTGGGCAAGATAGATAATAACTGGTCAACATGTAAAGAGTTACCTGATAGATTAATTTCATGTAAATCATCAAGAACGTCATCTAGAGCGTTGTTTTCTAAATGGGCTAATCTGTTATACGCTAAGTCCAGATGCTTCAGTGAACTGTTGAAGAAAGATCCAACTTCTAGACGACTGATTCTATTATGGGAAAGGTGGAGGTGTGTGATGGGTGACCCAGAAATGGCTCCTCTTTCAATAAAAGATATATGATTTCCACCTAATCTCAGGTGAATCAGATGTGGTAGGAAATTTGAGGCTATTCCGGGTGGTACCTGCGTTAAACGATTCTTGCTGAGATCAAGCTCACGCAGTTCTGGTAAAGTCTGGAGAAGGCTGCTACTGATTAACATTAGACCACAACCTGAACAGTAGAGTTGCTTCAAATCGGGGACGTCTGTAAATCTCTCTGGCTGTAAATCTCCAAGGGGGTTGAAACTAAGATCAAGTCTTTCTAGCCTGGCCAAGCCAAAGAAGACTCTTGGCATTAATTCTGGAACCATGTTGTTAGCAAGCGAGAGAGTCCTTATGTGCCGCACATGCCGGAAGACTGCAGAAGGTGCAGACTGAATGCGATTTAGGCTCAAGTCCAGATGACGTAATGCATCAGCTCCTCTGAAGTTTGTATCCATCAAAGCGGAGATATGATTTCGAGTAAGGTTGAGAACATGTAACTTATGAAGGCCCCAAAACGAGTGAGCCCCCAATGCAGGAATCTTGGAACGTGTTATATGAATTTCTCCGAGTTGTCTAAGGC